>NC_071667.1:62040384-62345000 GCF_028554725.1 Zeugodacus cucurbitae
GCTTGGAGAGCCTCAAACTGCTCCACAAACACGATTTTTGTTGCAGATCATCAATATGTATTTTTTTACAGCTTATAACTTATGCAAAGCTGCGGACTTGCCGTCTACGAATACGCTGATAACGCAACCAGCAAATCTCACCGTTAATCAACGCTCAGCCACTGTATATATGTATATATGTATCTATTTATATTGACTTCTTTTATTAATCATCAGTGTTTACGTTTTGTTAACTATTTCTAAACTATTTCTCAGCTTGCATCAGTAACATTTGGTCTTTTTTCAGCTATTTATGCTCACTTTTGATTTTACTGTTATACAAATAAACACACCTACTTGCCATATATGTATGTATGTATGTATGCTGAGGAACTGCATTTGTAGATTTCGCTGTACATTGAACTCTTCAAATGAATAAATTTTGACGTATAAGAAACCACCGCTGATTCCATTGATGAAGAATAATGCAAATTATGTATTTTGTATGTGTTTGTTGTGGCCTTAGTGTTGCTGTTGCGGAAGATCAATTGCAAAGCAGCGCTTTAATATATATTTTAATGTCAAGATTAAGGTTGCCATCGCATCTTTTGTGATTTTTGGCTTATTTACATACACACTTCTTCAATTTTTCGCGCTTCATATTCTAAGTGGCCATGGCATTCATTCAAGTAGTTGGCTGATTTTACTAATTAATTTGAGATGACGCGTTAAGTGAGTGAAATTAATGATTTTGTCGATTTTAGTTTAGGGAGGAAAGCAGAAAATATTAGATATGATGGTAACAGTTTCGACAACTGGTGTTTTATGTGAATGCACTTCTATGTAGATCATTTAACTTATTGTCAAGCCAAGGCATCCACAATTTTGACCCAATTAATTGTTTATGGCCATCTCTTCTTAACCTCAAAAGTACATCTCAATGGAGTTCCTGATAATCGAAGATGTACATTTTCCGAAGAATGTAACGCAAGTGGTTATGAAAAATTAATGAAATTGATAAACTATTTGCCAAAAGAAAAGTGTTTAAGACAGCTCCGCAGAATGTTTCAGACAAGTGATTAGATCTTAATTATTAGGTCTACAACTTTGCTTCCGCCGTTTTCCAATAGATGTCTCTAGGGTCAAGCACCGGTCGATTAAATCGTTTTATATCGATCTTGGACATTTGTGTCAACATTAACCCAACAAAATATTTATAGAAATCTGTTTGCATCTCAAACTTATTCTCAACTGAAAATGTCACTTTTTGAGCCGAATTCTCGACATTTGCGGGAATGTCTCTAGGGTCAAGCACTGGTCGATTAAATCGATTAAATCGTTTTATATCGATCTTTAACATTTATGTCAACATTAACCTAACAAAATATTTATATAGATCTGTATGCATCTCAAAAGTGACTGAAAGTGTCACTTTTTGAGCCGAATTCTTTTTTAATTATTTTTTGCTTTTCTTTTTTAATTCCAAGAAAAGTGCGGCTTAGGCTCATCGACATTTGTAACCGTTTTTATGCAAAAAAAGCCTTAAATTTACAAAAGAAACGGCGGAAGCAAAGTTGAAGACCCAATATATAGATGTATGAATATATAAATCTTATCATTATTGGGAGCAGTGCTGACTCAAAGCTTTTTTTTAACGAGTTATGGTGTGGCCAGGACATAAATATCTATCTCTCTCTCTCTCTCTCTCTCTGTTGCCAGGTCATAATTGTTTGTAATAATTCGAGGGATAAATTACTTGCTTAAGGTGTAATGTAAACCTTGCAATAAATAATATATGTTTTATTAATTATAATAGCAAGTAAAAGCACAATCACTTCAAAAAATGTATTTAGCAAATTAAACGTGAAATCAAAAAAATAAAAAAAAAAACAAATATTTTCATATTTTCATTTCAACGATTATATTGCACATTCTCAGCAAATAATGACGGTAGAGTCTCGTAAAATTTGCACAACTTATATACATACTTATATGAATGTATGTATTTATATTTACGCCTGATTCACCCGCTCCAACGGTGCATTGACTGTGCGCGTAACACAGGCTTTTTATCAGTTGAACTTTTTAATTAGCACTTTACTCTGTAGTCGGCGTGTTAAGATGAACCGAACTACATTTTTGATCGCAGATCAAAATATTTTCCAAACAATAAGTTCGAAGTTATTTACGATGCGATATGCGCGCGTATTTTGTTGTTTGTTTAAAATATATAGTTAATCAAACGAAAAATTGTAGTAAAACAAAAATCATGGTCATCAATTTGGTCGACGTTTTAGAATATTGCTGTGAGAATATTTTTGAATATTTTAACGGGTGAGAAATCGTGCGATAACACAATAAATATAAACGTATGGATTTGTTTTTAAGAATATAAGTTTTTATATATACAAATTAAATATTTTAAGGCAACGAGTGCAATAGATGTAAATATGTAGTTCCAATTGACAAGAGATCTTCATATTAATTGAAATTTATAAAAAAATATATAATTCTTAGATCTCAGCTTAAAATATTATTTAAATTATTAAAATATTAAATTAAATTAAATTAAACTAAAGAATACGAAAGTAATAAATTAATTGAATTAAAAAAATAAATTATTTCATTTTGAAAAAATATTTGATATTAGCATATCATAATTTATAATATTCTGATATAAATCTTAATAAAAAAACATTATTTAAGCAGGGTTTTTTTATTAATTAAAGGAAAACTAACTCCTAAATTATTAAATTGACAATTTCAAATATTTTATTTTAACAAGAGTTTTAAAACAAAAATATATATTATTATATATATATATTTAATAAGTTAAAAATAAATAATCCTTAGATCGCAGCTTAAAATTACAGACAATTTAATATTGTTAGTCTAATAATTTTTTAAAAATATTTTTTTTCAATTTAATTTTTTTTTACGTTGAAAATTATCTTAGTTCTTAGTACACATAATAATATATCCATATAATATTCAAAAATCAAATTTTTGTAATAAAACTCTTGTTTTTTTAATTTTTGAAATCGTCAATTTTACATTATTTTAACAGCCAAAATAAATAATTTTATTAATTTATATATTTTTACATTTTTTATTGATTTGATTGAATATACAACGAATTAATTTATTTAGTTTCCTTTATTTTATTTTATTTTATTTTATTTTATTTTATTTTATTTTATTTTATTTTATTTTATTTTATTTTATTTTGATTTGATTGAATATACAACGAATTAATTTATTTAGTTTCCTTTATTTTATTGTATTTTATTTTATTTTATTTTATTTTATTTTATTTTATTTTATTTTATTTTATTTTATTTTATTTTATTGTATTTTATTTTATTTTATTGTATTTTATTTTATTTTATTTTATTTTATTTTATTTTATTTTATTTTATTTTATTTTATTTTATTTTATTTTATTTTATTTTATTTTATTGTATTTTATTTTATTTTATTTTATTTTATTTTATTTTGTTTTATTTTATTTTATTTTATTTTATTTTATTTTATTCTATTTTATTTTATTTTATTTAATTTTTATTTAATTTAATTTAATTTTATTTTATTTAAATTTAATTTTAATTTAATTTATTTTTTTTTTTTTTGTGTTCCACTATAATTAATTCAATGTTCATTGTTGCAATATTTACCATCGTGATCCACATTCATTTCGATCGAATTGCCGATAAATGGCATCGCAGCAGGACCGGGAATCTTCTCAATCAATTGCACCATGCGTGCGCGTCTCTTATTATACATCACCAGGAAGAAAGTGACGGCGCCTACCAAAATTATGGTTATTGGCGAATATTCCCCGACTATTCGCGTAAATTTTGTCAATAAAACGCTCTCGGCGAGAAGCGCTGCCATTAATTTCTCTGACATTTTAGTAACAAAAATTAATTAAAACACACTCTTCAAGTAAATCTCACTTATTTAATTTGTTGTTTACAATTAGTAATGGTTTCGCATTAATTCGTTTTTTTTCTATTCACACAACACATTCACATTCAATAATTGAGCGTCACAAAAAAATCAACAGTCTTTATAAAATTTTTCCAAAAAATAAACGCTTTCGATTTCAAAACTTAACCGTGAAGCTTTGCGATATGTATTTCACCTTTTCGACCGCCACCACGAGACGTTGCTGTTTCGCCAGCCAAATGTCAACTAACAAAGTCTCAATGAATGCATAAAGATTTAAAAGAAGTATTAGAAAATCCCTCGTACACACTGATTTCGCCGCGACTGTGGCGACGCACCAGCAACAACTAAGTCATCGCTAGCCAAACAGCAGGCAGCGCAGTGCTGAAATCAGTTTAAGCCGGTCTCTGTGCACACACAAAACAGTGCCGTAACGCACACACACACATACGCAGCAGCCGAAGCTGCGCCCCTAACAAAGCGGGGCTCACCACAACATTCACCAGCTGACACGCGTTGGACCGCGGCGTCTGGCCGGCGAGTGGCGGTGATCGCACTACCGAGTTTTGAAGTTCACACAGCTTGTTTTGCCGAAATTCGAAAAGGGTTACTCAAAAGCTTACGGCTGCCTACTGGCTACTGTTTGGCCGAAAAATAGTAGCAACAATCAGTTGTTGTTGTTATTTGTCATTGCATATTGTTGCAATTGTGTGAAAATACATTGAGGTCTGTGTGTGTGCGTGTGTACTCTTGGGTACACAGTGAGTTAGCTCACGTAGCGCTGCCTCGTCGCTTGAGCCACAACGCTTGATGATGCTGCGATTTCGGCCCAGCTCAAGTACAATTGTTTGGAAAAAGGAGATGTAGCAGAATAAAATTGTGTTTTAGCTGATTTTTATTAGTGACGTTTTTAGCGTGTTTTTAGTAGTACAACAACAATTGGAAATGGAGCAGGGTTGGCCTTGATGGTCGTCATGTGAAATTTTCATTTGCTGACTTTTGTTTTGAGCTTGCGATTTCACATCGCGACATTGGTGGAATGCTGGAAACCTATTTTAATTATAGTAAAAACAATCTTGAGAAGATTGCAACAGTAGTAACAACAACAACAACAATTATGTAATTAGTTACAACTTCTATGCAACGAAGATCCAATAATAGATTCATCATACGACCTGTAGGACCGCATTGTGAAAATAAGATTTTCTGCTAACTTATACTGCAAGATGGGTACATAAATTTAACTAAAAAAAACCAAAACTAGTTCAAAAAGCTATTAACCCAAAAACAAAAGTATCAAGTTATGAGTATATAAAAATAGCGGCGCGGTTTCGCTATTTTTAAATTTTATTGAAGAGTGAACTAGTATATAAAAAAAATAACTTTACATACAAGTCAAACCTCCATGAATATTGCAATATTCTAAATCTTCCATAATAGTATGCAAAACCTGTATTTCAAGCACTTGTCTCAAGAAGAATGTAAACAAAGGCTGTTCGCTGCTATACATAAATTACAATATTAATTAGAACATGAGCCAATCGAAAAAACCCTTCTGGACTGAGTTGGCACTTTTTAATGGTCTCACAAAAACCAATATTTTTTATAGGCATAATTGTTTTAAGAATCAGTAATGGAAGCAAAATTAAAAAACAAAACAAATTGATTTCACAATTGATTATATAACATGTTCAATTTGTCTAACTTTCATTTTGTAAGTTTTTTTTGTTTATCTTTAGCAAGCAATCCAAATTAAAGCTGTAAAAATAGGAAGTTCAGACTTCGCGTCGAATTATATAATGAGTAAGCAAATTTAGGCAGCACATATTATTTGAACTCTATATAAGTGTTATTTTCATAATGAAACATGAGAAATAGTCGTTCTTATCGAACTATAACGAAAACTTTTATTATTCTTATTTATTGTACTTGTGATTCAAGAAAAAAAAGAAAAATAGGAAAATATAAATAAAGCTTTCTTGATCGTTTTTATTTTTTTTTTTATTTTTAGTTTTTTTTAAGAATTGCAAATTTTTCTGAGTGCCCTAGTATATGTGTTAGGAATTATGGGGTTTTAAAAGGTAGGAAGCATATGAAAATTAAATTATTCGGTTCTACAACCAGAAACAATCATATACTCAAGCACAATCACATCGACTAGTTTTCTTAAGGATCGCATTTTCATTCTAGTAACGAATCATTTCGTTACTGGAGTTTCACTTATTAGTATCAAAAACCACAACTAAGACATTAGGGCGGTATATGGATGAGTTGTATTTGGTAAAGCAAAAATGCCATCAAAATGGTTTCTTACTTCGGTATACCAAATATTTGCTAAAATGAAAATACATCAAATAATTCACAAAATGATTTATAAAGACGGTCCAGAGTACAGCAAATATATGAGAAAGCTAAGGAGCTCAAATCAATGTAAATGATATCAAAAAGTGATATATGCACGATATTCTCTAGATCTAATCCACAATGACTTAATGTCAATTCGGACTACAGCTACTTATTTGACTTTATCTCTATCAAACCCCAGCCTATAGTTCATAAGCTATGGGACTACATTCCTCGAAAAGTTTAGCCTATTTATAGCTATATTATTTCCTAGTTTTCGTAAACGAAAATATCCATCCAATTAGGTGTTTTCGATTATGAAAACCACCACCCTTCCGGATAACCTACATATCTCTTCAATGAGTAAGATAAATTCGGGAAACGGAAATTTGTTCTAAAAGAATCCGTGACCTATAAAATTGTGCAAGCGGTTCATTTCAACTGGAAATCTGAGAATAAATGATTATCCGAACGCATTCTCGGCTCTATTTCCAAATTTAAATATGTTTTGACGGCGCAACGAGACATAATACGACAAGTATATTCCCAAAGATCAATCACAAGTTCATTATCGTTATAGCTCGCGTTTTACATATCGTATTTTGTAAACGACGCATGTAAAACCCATTACAAAATAAAAATATATTAAAACCAAAATTTTGTTTGATTTGCTTTGAAATCGATTAACCGGGTTTTCGATTATCCGGAATACCTCTGGTTTTATTTGTTTCGGATAACCAGGATTCTACAGTAACATTAATTATTTTTAAAGAGTTTCCTGTGAATTGATAAACGCTTTCACTACGCGAAACAGTGGTTTTCAGAGCTTCTGATAGTTAAAAGTAAATAAATTTGTTAGATGGCGCTGCTGACGTATCGCATATTTAAGAGAGTTTAATGGTGAAGAAACTAATACTGAAATTATTTAAATACAGTGATTATACACTTGAACTATAAAGAGCGTAAGATTGGTTTCTTCAAGATTTATTTATTCTAATTAATAATGATGCTCATCAAAAATTATAAATACTTGCAACATAAAAATGATCTTTAATAAAACTATTTCTATTCTACAAACAACTGGTTTCAGCAGAAAATTATACCGAAATAATAAATTATAAGTGTGTACGTAATAACAAAGTGGTATATTCATGAATATTTGCCTTTGCACACACATACATATGTATGTACATACATACAACTTCTCATCATTTATTGCAAATCTCGTTGCTTGATGAACAAGCTTTGATTGCAATTTGCGTATTCTACACCAACTTAATGTGAATAACATGTACTGCTACATACAACTATATATAGTATGTATGTATGTATGTATGTATGTGTATATGTATGTATGTGAGTATATGGGTATGTATGTAGGTGTCTGCGTGCACAAAGAATAATTTGACAATTAAAATGAATTTTATGTATAGAAATTGCGGAAAAAGCGCAACAAAACTCATCCATGGCACAAAAGAAGACAAGCAACAAAGATACTGTCAAAAGCTGCCGGTAATGCTCTTATGCTTTGCTCCCGGTATAAATTATGGTTATTATTTCTATAATTATAAGTATGTATATTTGTTTAGCTTTATGTTCGACGTTACTGAAAGTGACAGTTAAGCGTTAGCGCTATGCACACACCCATATAATTTATATTATAAAAACAAAACTTTTTTTTGGTAATTTTAACAAAATTATTTACGCTGGTTAAAATTAAGTTGCGAAGATATGACTTTTGCAATTAGTAAGTAATGGCACGTAGTATAAGTGGTAAACGCTGCTTTTGGTTCCAAAAGAGATGAGAACTGCTTTAGCATCTTAAGTTTTCGCATTGGTAGGAGAAAAACGAGTTGTCTTCAATTTGAATTAGTATAAAAGCCATCTGATAAGGAATCGAAAATAATAAAAAACTTTGAAGTTTCCAAAATAATGCCGATTCTGTTGATAATTATCACCACTCGCACTCTTGAGAACATCTCTCTCTGAAAGAGCATTCGCTCAGCTGTTTCAACTTTCCTTTACCGAAGAAAACAAAACCGATCCATTATTGGTGAAGTAGATGGTGTCTGGTAATGAAAAGTAGTGCCATGGATGGAGTACAATGCCAAGCGAAAATGGTTGTGATAGCATCGCGGTAAGCGGACGCAAACGGCAATGTGTTTAGTGGAATTGGTAAGGATTCATTTACTATGATCTTCTCTTCTGCGCCCAAAGTCTTAATGCGGAACTGTACTAGTACTGTCAACCATTGAAACGTCTCAAGGGAGCAATCGTACAGTCGCGACCAGCTTTGATGGAAATGAGAGCAGTGTGTTCCATCTCGATAGTAACTCGCCAGAAGCTCCGGGAGCTTTGTTGGGAGGTTCGTATGCAAGTAAGTTCCTGCCTATGGCGCTTGATTTCGCTGGTGAAAAAATCGCTTTCGGGAGAAGATAGTGAAAAGCGATTGTCCCAGTTTTTGCCCAATAACGATCAGGGGTTTATTGAGAGTGGAATTATGAGAATTTCTTTAAAATGCCAATAGGTGATCGAACAAAACGGTGCATGTTTGACCGAAAAGGTTTTATCTAAATATGCTAAATAAAACCTTCAATTCAATGCAAAAATCGATTTTACCAGGCCTATTATAACATACATCTATACTTATATAACAATAGTTCTGTAGTAAATTAGAAAACAGTTAAACTAAATTCAAATTAAATACTTGAACGAAGATCATGGTAAGTGGCTTAGTGTCAAGTATTTAGCATTGGCTTGCAAAAACCAAAAACAAAATACTTGACTAATTAGCATGCGAAAATCCTTAGCACACTTTCGGATCTAATTAATGCATACGATTTGCTAAAACTAAATGTTTAAGACAACTTCTAGACAAAGGCGAACGTGGTTTGTTCACGTCCTCAGATCGCTCTCTTCCGCCTCGCATTCATCTCGGAGCACATTAACAAGCGATATCCATCCATTAGTATTGCACACACAATCACTTTTGCGAATTCTACAAGAAGCACAAAATACAAACACACACATACAAACATACAAACATATGCGAAGAAACGCGCATATTCAACCGAATAACCGCTCGATGCGGAAATAAACTTGACCTTTGTGGAATAACAGCGAAAATCTGCAAAGCATACCCCGAAAAGCAACAGTGATAATAGTTATCGAATACATACAAACAAACGTAGATATTTATGCAAGCGAGCGTAAAAAAAAATAAATTGACTAGTCGAAGAAACGAAACTAATAACAAAAGCTGCGCTTAAACAATATCCAATCGATAACAACAACAACCGTATAAAAGATTGATTGAAAAAAATTAGTAAATAAATATAAAATGCTGTAAGCATCAAAAGCCAAAAACAAAACAGGCTGGACAATGGGGGATTTTTCTAATATTAACAACAACAAAATCTATAGACACCACTGCAAGAATTGAATGAGATATGGATCTACAAGAAAATTTCAAGTAGCTGCTCATTTGTCGGAACTGCCGATATCGGACCACTATATCATATAGCTACCATACAAACTGAACGATCGGAATCAAGGGCTTGTATGGAAAACTTCTGCATTTTACTACCTATCTTCACTAAATTTGACATGGATTACTGCTTAAGGTAATAATATAATCTCCGAAGAAATTGTTCAGATCTGCCCCGCCCACAAAATGGCGAAAACCGAAAACACATAAAGTGTCAAAACTAAGCCATAAATAAAGTTATGGAAATAAAATGTGGTACGAAAGGGCATATTTGGATGTATTTTTTTTTGGGAGGTGGGCGTGGCCCCAAATAGGTTTTTTGTACATATCTCGGAAACCAATAGAGCTATATAAACCAAACTTTCTGCAGTCGTTTCATTAGCCACTTCTTAACACAGTCCAAAAATGAAAGAAATCAGATAATAACCACGCCCACCTCAAATACAAAGGTTAGGTTGAAAATTACTAAAAGTGGGTTAACTCACTAACGAAAAACGTCAGAAACACTAAATTTCACATAAGAAATGGCAGATGGAAGCTGCAATAAGATTTTTTTACAAAATGGAAAATGAGCGTTGCGTCGCCCACTTATGGGTCAAAAACCATATCTCAGGAATTACTCGATCGATTTCAATGAAACTTGGTTTGTAATAGTTTCCTTACATCCCAATGATATGTTGTGAAAATAGGTCAAATCGCTTCACAACCACGCCTACTTCCTATATACCAGAACTTTGAAGACAATCTGAATCGTTTACTTTGCAATATATAAAGTAAGTACTAGTGAAGATATGGGTGCAGAACTTTGCACAAATACTATGTTTATAGTGTGGCAGCCCCATTCTAAAAATCGCCGAAATCGGACCATAGGTTTTCAAGGCCCCATATATCGAACACGAGGACCTCGGTGCTTCTAACCTAATATTAGGGTTTCCAACTTTCAATGAACTTTATACAATATATATGACGAATATGTGGGTCAAATTGTGTATTATATTATACAAATAAAATTAAATAAATAAATTGCAAGAGTATAAAATGTTCGGTTACACCCGAACTTAGCCTTTCCTTACTTGTTTTATCTACTTTTTCTTACGTCTTTAGATTTGCTTAAACACATAGTTACTAAAAGAAATGCACCTGTGAAGGGTATATTAGCTTCGGTACAGCCGAAGTTAACGTTTTTTCTTGTTTTGCTTTTATCTTGTTAGATGAGTAAATAGTTAGTTTGAAACTCTACTGAGTCAGTTCTATATCACTCCGATTTACAGAATATTAAAATACGATATTGTTGCTCTTCATAACACTTTTATGCGCGTCTTGGTTTATAAAATATTTAAATTCATTCTAATTAATTGCACGCTTGTCTAGACAATTCTTAATGCACGCATGCTAACCTAACCAAAAACAAAACAAAATAACTTAGAGGTCTTCTTACTGCCAAGTCTTCTTCGGCCATAGTCGTGTGTTTGATCACAATTATTGTTTTGCCAGTATAAAGCAATTTTGCTGAGTCATTTGGAAACATACGAATCATAATAATTACACTCTTATGAGTATACAAAAGATTTTCAGTTTAACACCTTCGACCAGAAAAATATACAAAGAAGAATATATAATAACAAAATATTTCGAATGATTTATAATGTTGATATATAATACATGCGTGATTATTAATAAAATAATTTAATTTTGGTAAAATTTTCCTAAGGAATTTTTAAAGCCTGTTTCAATCAAAATTTGGAATAACTCTTGTCCATCTTCTATGAATGAAGTAAACTGCTAGTCCTTTTTCATACGATATATAGATATATGTGATTATGAGTAATAGGAAGTAAGCCTACCTTATTTCAATAGCAGTTCTAGATTTTTAGTGAAATTCTCATTACCAGTTACTTCGCATATTTGATTCTTATTATGAAGACATGGTTGTTCTTTTTTAATTCAAGTAGCTTAAGTATAAAACAATTTATTTGAGAGCTATTGTAATATTGTATTTTAGTAATATCTTCGAATCAATTTTTTTCAAATTAAAATAAACAAGTAAGGAAGAGCTACGTTTGAGTATAACGGACCATTTTATACTCTCGAAATTTATTTATTTAATTTTATTAAGAAAACTCACAACTCATATATTCGGCATAAAGTTCACTAGAATAACAAAACTCATTATATATGGTATACATAAGTGGGCTGGGATAATTCCTGGATCGATTTCAGATATTTTTGCCACCAAGCTACATAATATCGAAGATTATTTATTGACTAAATTAAATTGACTATTCTTATCAATCATATTGACCGATATACACGGTATAAAGTCCACCGGATGCTTGAAAATCCTAATAATAGATATATGGGAGCTAAGGAAAGTGATGGCCCGATTTTATCCAGGATTCCTGCTGAATTTCTATAAAATGTCTGAGAGAATTACCAATATTTTCGGTCAAAAATTATCAATAGGCATTGAGGCCCTCATATTCGGTGTCTGGGCCTTGAAAAGTTATAGTTCGATTTGAACAATTTTTAAATGAACGATGCCATACTTGCAAAAATTTACTAGATCAAAGTTTTACTCCAATATCTTCCTATGTTCTTGAGATATGTGTTGTAAAGTGATGATTCATCGATGGATTATACAATTTTGTTATATGGGATGTAGGCGTGGTTGTTAACAAGATATAAAATAAGGTTGTCATGAAAATTTAATGTACTAAATTTGGTAGTTCATGATATGGGTTTTTGTACCCAAAAGTAAGCGGCCTAGCCTTGATGTTCCATTTTTACACCAATCTGAATACCAAACTTCTTGTGGTACCAAGGGACACGTGTACCAAGTTTCATTAAGGTATCTAAATTTTCACTCAATTTATCGATTTCACGTAGGGACGGACGGACCGCAGACATGCGTATTTCAACTCTAATCGTCACCATGATTACTCTGGACTATTAGTTTAGTTTTAGATGTTATAAACAACCATATGTGAACAAAACTATTATACTCTATGTTTTAAACTCCAGGGTACCGAATGCGAGGACGTACGAACCTATGGATGAATTTGTAAGGAAAATCAATCCTGTAAAATATCTTAATAGAATTATGTAGGATATATTTTCCTGATAATTATGTGGGCTGGTACTTAATTCGGAATATGAGCTATCCCAGCTACCATATGCCGCATATACGGATCAATGTGTGAGTTACCTCAATAAAAATGGTTGGATTTGATAAAAATAAACTTATTTGGAGAGATCTATTATACAGGAATTTAATTTTAGCTGCTTTTCGCTATCCACGCAATTTTTTTTAGACTCGTAAGACATCTCTCCATATATGGAAGTGTGGAGACGACCATGCTGAATTTGCTTACGTATATATTTAATATTAACTCATTTCTTTTTATAATTGCGTATATAAATTCTACTACAAAGTGTATCTATAAAGTTAGAAATTGGTATTCATACACTAGTATTTATGCTTCAACTTCAACCGATATAAGATTTTTAACTTGATTTTTTTTGTTTAATGGCTTTCTTGTGCTGCTAATTGCTTTTTTTGTGCAATTTTTGTTAAAGTTGTACAATAAAAAAATTAAAGAATGCATATAAGCAAAAGTATATTTTAAAGAAAGCAACCTGTTTGTTATGCAATAGCTGCATAACACATTTCCATTTAGCTCTTTATTCATTCTGTATTTATGGAAACTAGTGTCTTTCATTTAAACGGATTCCGGTAATTTTGTACAACAAAATTTAAGCGCATCATTCGAGTTTTTTGTTAATTTTTTTCTTTTGCCTTAGAACAAACGAAACGAGCTAGAACCAGTATACAAACGAGTGTTATGCAATTAGCGCGTTTTATAAATTATTTGATTCTATTTGGGAACTTGTATTGTGCAGATCTTTTCTATTTTTTTATTGCATTTACTAAAATGTGTGAAACGATGTTAATCTTTATACCGGTTCCATAATGTGGCACTTCTTCGCCGTTCACTCGTGATTTATGACTAAAGGAAATGGCGTAGCCCTTTAAAGGCAAACAATTGAGGTAAAAATGTTTAACACACTATTAATATTACATGAGTGATTACCCTTTAATTGAGTGTGACCAAAATATGTATTTAGACAGATGTAAACTTGAGTTTGTCAAAAAAAAGTGTTAATCAAAATTTAAAGTAATTCTCGCCGAAACTCAAGTGTGGAGTATAAAAAATAGTTTCAAAGTGAAGTTCGTCAACATGAATTCATTATAGATGGCACTAAAAGTCAGTTAATTAAAATTTTGATAAAATTTTTGATTTCCTATTTTGTAAATGTTTAATTGGAAATATTAATATGGCTGGCAAACCTAATATATCGATTTCAAAATTTTTAAAATTATTGGTAAATCTATGTCTGTTTCAAAAATATATGTATACATATACTTCAGACGGACACACTTCTGGTTTCAAAAAAAGTAGTCTAATGCGCTTACATCTTAATTTACAGGATCAGCAATATTCTACAAGGATCAAAATGCAGGAAATTATAATAGGAAATAATCCATAATAACACAAATGGAGCTATTTTTTAATTTAAAGTCATTAAATATTTTTATGTATTTATATTTATATTTATTTATCCGGCGCGTTTTGATTAATTTTAATTTGCCATTTGCGATCGCACCAATCTTCCATTTAAAGCCAAGTAAATGAGAAACTTAAGCATAAAGTGGCGAATAAGCGGGTCTTAAGTGGGCCTTATGTGAGCACATGCACATCTGTACATACATATAGTATGTAAGTTATGTACATATGGGCTAATGTATGTAAAAGCATTTGTAATTACTACATAATTTAGTATGGATACATGTTTGTTGGTTGGTTTGCTGGTGGTCAGTAATGAACATTTAAATAGGCCTTTTCTTTTATACATACATATGTACATATGTGTATCTATGTATGAATAAAAAGCATTGCGCGTATGTATCTACGTAACGTTAACAAGTACATATACATAAAATGCCCATAACGCAATGTTGTAGTTGGCACATAAATGAGTAATGAAGGTAATTAAAACCTTGCAACGGAAGTGGCGGCCTTTCGCAGATATTGGTTAATGAAAAGCTGCACTTTGCGCAGCGTAACTAATTTTTTTTTAGGGCAGAAATAAGAAGCATTTTCAAAAAAATGTTAGTGGCATGCATTTGTATAAAACTTCGATACTAAACGAATATGAAGTGTGTTTTTTTTTTAATCAAAAATACTTCATTAGTATTTATTAATATCCAATAACCAGTTATCATTTATAAAAAATATCTATATTTAAAAAAAAGATTTTGATTAAAAGTTATACCATTTCCATTTTCTTATAAGTTAAAAGCTTTAAATTGATTAAATAATCCTGAAAAGAAGAGCTTAAATTTTAAAGTATTTTATATTGCTTTATAGATAAAAAAAGATCCAGAAATATATTTTACTAAATCGAAAATATATATGAAGGACCCGGTGACCATGCAATCTCTCTTGAAGAGAACAAACGTTGGAAAACTTGAACAAATAGTTGAAAAAGATCCATGACAATCATATCATACTAGCAGACCGCTCCGGCTTCGCATGGGTTTACACAAACATTACAAAAGTTATAAGTTTTTACATAATTATTTATATATATATGTATGTACTTTCCTGTTTCTTGCGTGAGTTCATTTTAAAAAAGTAAATGAGGAAAATTCGAACATGATCGAATGAAACTTGATTACGACCTCTAGTCTTTGGTGTCCGATGTCTTTCTCTTTGTTTATGAAGGCGTTGGGAACGCTTAGAGTTCGACGCCCTAGTGCGAGCTTGTATATTTCTAATATTTTGTTCTTCAAGCCGTTGCACACGCTCCGCACTCGACTCTCAAGCGCCTACTTGGTAGGTTTTGAGATTTTGTTCAGCAAGCAGCTGCGAGCGCTCGTTACTCGACATTCTGGCATGCGATTGCGATGCGAAGAGAATGACTTGCAAGATGATTTTCAGTTTCAGATTAAGATTCTCCATCACGTAGGGAACTATTTCCAGAAAGTTGAGATTCTAGCAAAAAATATAGCCTATGTTACTCGGGGTGAATGTAGCTTTTCAATAGTGAAAGAATTTTTAAAATCGCCATAGCATTATAGTTTTTGAGTTTATTCATTACAAACATTCACACAAATCTTTTCCCTTTATAATAGCAGAATAGATTATAGATCAATAAGTGAGGATTTTTTCTGAAATTATGTGAGTATATTTTCTCAAATAGAGTGTCGTTTAATACCAAAAATTAATCAAATCTTTCTTTACTCTATGCTCATATCCCCTTTAACCTCACTTCTTAGAATCGATTATCTTCACTATTCAATTAAAACAGGTGTCTAAATGTATTCATGTACAGATCTAGACAACATTCTTTTTTATTAAAAAAAAAGTTAATATTTTATAGAAAATAATAATTATTTAAATTTCTTTTTCTGCTTAGGTTAGGTTAAGTTCAGATATAGGGCTGAGGGCCATGAAGTGTGGCAAGTGTCATGAAGAATCCCACATGGACAGCTAAGAATCCCAGTCCTTTGGCATGCCGAGAACTTCTAAGTTTTTATAAAGTTTACGAGGGTCACGTACTTCATGTCACAAATTCGTCGAAGCGGCTAATATCAATTTCAGACACTTTGCATGGTACGCCGATAATAAGACTACCAAGATGTTTCTCTTTCAATGAAAGAGACTGTGTCTAGAGTTTTGGAACCTTTTCTTCGTAAATATAATATTGACAAATTGCGTTCTTCTGCATATAATAAATAACATTCCTTGTAAGGAAATCCCTTTTATGCTCGCTGTCTTTATTTCTACACTGGAGAGCTTATTTAGAATACATTATTATATCGCGATTTTGTCATCAAAAGAAAATACATATTGCAGTAGCAGGGAACTCTCAGTTACAATTTCTGTTATCTGTTACACACACCTCTAAAGAATTTAAATCTATCTGTAGTCTATTGTCTATATCATTATAAAACCCGGCATGTACCAAAAGCATATATAAATTACAACAAAATTTTATACTATTATATTTATACAGTTATAGAATCTTTTTAGATAATAAATTCTGACGACTCCAAATACTATTTTATTGCAATGACAAAAGCGTTCAATTAAACAATAAATTTTGCCTTAAAAGAGCGCCCCGCTATTTTTGACACTTCTCAATTAAAGTCAGCTATAGACAAGCACCGCGTTTTGCCGTTAAATCAACCAATAAAAGCGGCAATTGCAATGGAGCAACTGCAACTTCGGCCACGGCCATAGACAAATATTTTTTCAAAATGCAAACTTTTGACTGCGAAATCCGCGCCAAACTTGGCGCGTTAGACGTTTCATAAATCCTATACATATGTAGCTGAATAATTGTACAATCACCTTTTGTGGCTGTATACTGCAACTTCTTACCATACACACACACACACATACAACTGTAATTATTGCCTATTTCGTTCGAACGTCAAGTTGAAGAACACTGCAATTTGCCACAAGTTGGTGGCATTGATAGAGTGGTGACTGCTAGCTACTATTTATTTATTTGCGGTGGCCAATGTGGTGGCGTTTTCACAGACATAAAGACATACTAACATACTGTAGTACATACTCCGGTACATACGCGCAAAAATTAACAGAATTTTTGATTAGACCTTGAAGTCAAGTTTCCTTTCCAGCTGCAAATTTAAGTCTATTACTATTCACACTACTTGTTGTTACTAACTACAGTGGATACCCTCTAACAGAACTTTGGAAATGATGTGGTGTGAATCAAACCCAAAAGTCTTTAATTTATAGAAAATTATTTTTTTTTAGATTTTTTATTTTCTAAAAAATATGAGTTGATTAACATTATTGACTTTCAAGCCTTTCTCTCTGATACCTACAGCACTACTACCTCCAATACAGTTAACTTCAGAATTGCAATAATTAATTCTATTTGCGCTTTGTTTACTGTATCTCATGTTGTTGCTATTTATAATATTATATTTCGGTGCACTAGAGTAGGTACGTGTATTTGGTTAGTATGAGATCATGCGGCGCGCCTCAAATAATTTGCTGCACCACGAACGATTTGTCTGTCGGTATTCTGTACGCGATATGAAAATCTGACGCTGTTGCTGGTGGTTTGTGGCTTTTTCGTTCTTTTTTTACTTTTTTATTGCGTGGTATTGGTTTTTGATTACTCGTGACCTCGAATTTTTAGCAGTCAATGTTCTTAGACTATGTGGTATGCCGAAAGAGCTGCTGTCTTCAAAACCACTATACAGGGTGCACAAAAATTGTTATGGAAGACATTTGTTTGGCTTTCGACTGTCTTTCAAAATTAAAAAAAATCAAATTTAAGTTGTTTTCAATTCGTACTTTGAAAGTGATGAATCGAACAAACAACTGATGTAAACCAAATAGAGAGAGGAAAGAGAGTTTATTCCATTACTGCAACTGGATTGTTATTGCTTTTACCTGTAAGTTTCTAATTAAAGAGCAAGTGTAGGATAACTTCAACCCACTCGGCAAAAAGCCGAAGTGTAAATTTTGGTGTTTACCATTCGAGCACAACAGCACCCTATAATAATTTTTCACGCAAAAATATCTTCGCCATTTGTCGCAATTAATACCTGTTGGGAATAAATGTTTTCTTTTGTTTTTCCAAATTGAAGATTAATTATTTTCCCAGGCGCGGCAATCTGAAGTCGCTTCAAACTACACGCCATTTGCAGTTTCGAAGATGCGACTACAATGTGTCTACAACATATGCATATATCTATATAAAGGTTAGCGAGCTAGATTTTTTATCGTAGTGCATTGTTTATATCTCTATTGCCATATATTGGCATCTGAAGCTTGCAGCTATTTGATAGTGACACAATGTCTTATAAGCGTTTATTTACACAATAAGAATCTTAAAGTTCGTAATATTGATTTTTGGACTGGCATCATAAGGTTCGAAGACAAATTTGGACAATTATTTATTGTCTACTTTTGCAAGAATCTAATAGCATTATCAATATCTATAGAATTTCAAACGATAAAACCACTCCAAGTGACTTGATTTTCAATTAAATATTATTCACCTGTTGAAATTAATCGGTTAAACTGTAGAAAGCCAAAAGTAGTAGTCATTATCAGACAGATAAGCTCGTACACTAACTGTTGATTTGGGCTTCTTCTTTTTTTTGGAAACACTACAAGATAGGGCAATCTAATGGTGTTGGCAATAACTTTTAACATTTTTTATTGAAAAATTTAAATTAATTGTATTTAAATTTGATATGACCAAAAATTAGAATTTCATTTTATTTTTCATTTGTCTTAATACATTTTTATACTCTCGCAACAAAAGTTGCTAAGAGGGTATTATAGTTTTGTTCACATAACGGTTGTTTGTAAGTCATAAAACTAAACGAGTTAGATATAGGGTTATATATATCAAAATGATCAGGGCGACGAGACGAGTCAAAATCCGAATGTCTGTCTGTCCGTCCGTGCAAAGGAGAACTTGAGTAAAAATTGACATATCTTGACGAAACTTGGCACACATATTCCTTGGGGCCGTGAGAGGGTTGCTTTCGAAAATGAGCAATTGACCACTGCCACGCCCACAAAATGGCGAAATGGTTATAAAACAAAATTTGGAATAAAGGATCGCACTAGTAAGGCCATATTTGGATGTATTTTTTTGGGTAAGTGGGCGTGGCCCCGCCCCCAAATCGGCTATATGTATACATTTCGCAAACCAATAAAGCTATATAAACCAAACTTTCTGCAGTCGTTTCTATTAGCCACTTCTTAATACAGTCCAAAAATGAAAGACATCAGATAATAACCACGCCCACCTCCCATACAAAGGTTATGTTGAAAAATACTAAAAGTGAGTTAGCTTACTAATGAAAAACGTCAGAAACATTAAATTTCACAAAAGAAATAGCAGAAAAAAGCTGCACTCGGATTTTTTTACAAAATTTAAAAGGGGCGTGGCATCGCCCACTTATGGGTCAAAAACCATATCTTAGGAACTACTTGACAGATTTCGATGAAATTCGGTATATAATATTTTCCTGACACCCTGATGACAAGTGTGGAAAATGGATGAAATCGGTTCACAACCGCGACAACTTTCCATATAACTCAATTTATAATATATACATAAGGAACCAATGAAGATAGCGAAGTAAAACTTTACACAAATACTGTATAAGATCTGAGGCATCACTTGTGAAAAAATTGTCGAAATCGGAATATAACTTTTAAATGCCCCGGAAATCCAATATGAAGAACTCAGTGCCCCATGGTAATTTTTCAACAAAAATTTCGGTAAATCTCGCAGGTATCTTAATTTAATTCAGAGGAAATGTACCAGAAATGGTTAAAATCGGGTCATAACTTCCGCTAGCTCTCATATAGCTAATTATAGGCATTTCAAATATACAATGGGCTTAATATCTTGTAAATCTGTTAATATGTGAAATATCTTAGCCAAATTAAATGAGCATATAATCTTAGATATAATGTATGTTGGTGGTGAAAATTAGTGAAATCGGTTCAGGAATTACCTCAGCCTATATACGATATATGGACTTTAATAAAAAAAATAGCAAGAAATTGCGAGAGTATAAAATGTTCGTTTGCACCCGAACTTAGCCTTTCCTTTCTTGTTATTGGTTACAGTAAATTTTTGAAGTCAACAACAGTTTTGAGACTATTTTTACGTAATTAAGTATATATATCACTACTTTTTTATATAATCAATATATATAAGCAATAAGAGAAATGATAAATGGAAAATTAAATGACTTTAAAGCTTAATTAACTAAAATCTACCAAAAGTAATCATTACTTAAATAGACATATAAATCTTCGAAATATATATATGTATATTTTTAATCTCTTTACATACATGAGTTAAACAAAATTAATTTGTTAATTTCAGCTTGTGATTATGTCAAATGGGCGTTGAAATCGCAATTCCGAATGACAGCTGTTTGTCAATATGTGCGCCAGTGCCTTGGCAGCAACAAAAACTTGAAATATGATGGATGCTGACGATGCATCAAAGAAATTACATTCAAGTATTGCCGAATCATTTAGTGTAAAAATTCTATAAAACACAACTAGTCGTAGTGTTCTTTAGTAAAAAGTCGGCAGTTTCTATGTGTATGTGTGATGTATGTATGTATGTGTGTTATATGCTTATGCAATTTATTAAGTTGTTTGTTGTTGCAAGTGTGAAGCCATTGTGTGCTAATTCGATTCTTCTCTAGATAAAACATAAACGCGCAATTATTGCAAAGGAAAACAATGAGCATATTAATAAAGTTTTTGAAAAATAAAAAATTAAATCGCAAATTTTTCAAAATAATTGTTCGATTTGCCTTTACTCGGAATGACGTTGGAAAATCGCTAACTATTGTATTGCACACACACATACACATCTACATCCATTTTAATTTCAATGGCTGCGAATTTATCACGCTTCTATTCTTATACCTTTTCAGCTAATTTTGTATGTTTTAAATTGCTTTAAGGTAAAGAACTACAAAGTAAATACGTTCACTTATTTAATTTTGTTTTTGTATTTTGTGATTTTAGTTTTCAATTATCAAAATGTGTCTAATCAAAGTGGTATAAACAGTATAACAAAATAGACCAGTTTTTCATACGGCCTCGCATACGTGCTTTAACTTACGATTACTATCAGTGACTACAGCGTCATCTACATGTCATCTACGTTACAATATCAAATCAAATCAAACAGAAAACAGCCGAAGAGTCGATAAGGTAGTAGTAAAAAATCATAAAACTTCGCTCAGATATGTAAATGTAATGAATGTCGGTAATGTTGTATAACCACAGAAAGATAATAAAAATTATGTTTAGAAACTGAGGGAAAAGTAACGCACAGAATATTATATATAGATATGAAAAAAAGATTATTTATTTAACGAAGGTTGTGAAATTAACTGCATACATCTTCTAAATATTTACGAAAAGTCTCTTGCGTTTTCTATCACCCTGTACTCATTTAATGACTTGCCTTTACCAAAATTTTCTTTTCTGGCCCTATAACAACAATGAAGAGAAATAGTAGAGGTTTTAAATTCTGGTGGGTCAAATACTTATTTATATACTTTATTTCTTGAATGCAATAAATTTATTAAATATTTAATATTAATTGAAATTCAATTTTGCAACACTATTTGGCTTTAGATACGATCCACAGTAGATGTCACGCAACATATTCAGCTGTCAAATCTGCTGTCAATCTACAATAAAATTTTAATTTGCTTTGTCTTGTATTTTTCGATTATTCATCTTCTATCATTTGTCGAATAAAGTTCAATTTCTATTTGGTGATTGACTGACTGAAGCAGTTATTTATAAATTTTATTGTATTTTAACAATATTTTCGAGTTAGTGAATTTAATAAAGCAAGAAAATCTATTGTGTCTACCGTTATATATAGAAACAAAAAGATGCGGAGCAGCTTTTTACTCTGCGCTGCACTCGCGCTTTTGGCTGGTAAGTGGGAAAATTTACATTAATTTTTTATGAGTCTTCTACGCAATATACTTTTTATCACACGTACAACAACAATAATGTATATATATATTTTGTACTACACGACATTTCTATAACATTCTATCATCTGCAGGTGCCTTCCTTGTGAGTGCAACACCCATGCTAGGAGCTAAACAATGCACTTGGGGACCCAGCTATTGGTGCAGCAATTTAACGTAAGTACCTATTGGCAGTGGTGTGTCAGCTGTTTTCTTTAAGCAATCTATTGTGTTACCAATTTTGCGAAACGCAAAAGATTATCGCAATGGCCGAAATCAAAACACACAAAATACAAAGCGAAAAGCAATAAGATAAGCGAAAGACAAAAAATTTAAAAATACAATAGAATGTTGTCGAAAGTAATTGCGCCGCTGGATGCTATCCAACTGCCTATAATGGCAGAGAAAATATACAACAGTGGCGATCACAAATGCATTCACAATTGTAAAAGTATTTGCACGACTCGCAAATATATTTTCCAAACAAAAACACAAAAGACAAAAAAGTTCTCCTACCTGCCTTTAATGTATAGGTTTTCCAACAACACGGCCGGCGTTTGCGCAAGCATTGTTCATTTTGGTATTATAAAATAGCTGAGAAGAATATTAAACTCTCCCAATTTCTCAACCCATTTTGTATATTTCTCGCTTTTTATTATTTCGCCTTTGTTATTCGACTTTACACGACAATCGAATAGTTGGTAAATATATAATATATGTATGTACTGTGTTTTTGTTATTTGTGACGAACGAAAAAAGTGAAAAACAAAAAACGATTTGATAAGAATTCTGTTTCGCGTTGATACTCGCACATACATAGGTTTGTCTTTGTTGTGACTGACAACGAACGGGTGTTGATTTGCCGATGCAATTATACTTTAACAAACTGATACTAACAAAAAATAGAGCAAACGGCTAGCAGCTGATAACCCTATGTTATTTTGGTCTAATAAAATTGTTAGTATCCCTTTGTTAAATATTTATAAAACTTGCGTGCATATACATACATATACATCACGGACATTACTCTCAGTTATTTTAAGAAAACATTGCGCATATTAAGAGTATAATTGAATTAGTTTTGTACGAACCGCGTTTTTTAATTGCATTTAAGTATACTTTTCACCCTTTTACTTAACGTATATGTGTATGTATGTGTACTTATAAGAGTCATTTTCCATTACTCATCGCTAATGAATCGTATGACTAAGTCATAAGCCTAGCATGTCTCAGGTATAGAATTGAAACTATACACCAAAGTGTTTGTCTGGATTTGTGCATTTTTACTTTACTGTTTGTTTTGGCACATGGAATTCGTTAATTGTACACCTTTATTTTTCAAATATTTGCACGAGAGTTCCTTTTACTGCAATGCTACGTCCCAATTATGTATATGAAAACGTATTTATATCGTCGGTTTTATATTGAAATTAATTGCATTTATTACTATCAAGTAACATTGCTATATAATTTATGTATGTATGCGCCATATAGTTTTCAGATCTATACATATTTTCGAAATATATTATTACAAAAAATTTAGTAAGCAACATATGATTGTTAAGTGAAATAATATATTCAGTTAAGTATTTATATAAATGCTGCAGATTTGTGACTAATTTCATTATTATATTATTCAGTACATTTTCTAGTTCTGTTTAAATATAATTATTTTACTGAAAAGTGGTTAGGTTTTTTATTTATTTATTATCTACTTATAATAAGAAAAGAAACAGCTGATGCTATATACAACGATTACTCACAACCTACAATAGAAAATATTTAACACAGTTTTTCCAATGACTTTAAATTTGCTTAATGGTGTTTGAATTTCAAGTAAGAATGTTCAGAATGATCCCCCCGCGTGTACAGTTTACATATGTATTATTCAACGTATAGCAAGTACGCAAGTATAATATTTTTCAGTGTAAACTCTAGGTTTTTTTTCAACTTGCCATTTGCACTTTATCATTTGTTAAGTTTATGTTTTATTGTACTTATCTGCCTCAATGTAGCTAATACAAATGTTCATCGTTTTTGTGCTGATTAAGCGAAGCTGCGCATTAGTTGGAAATAAAGAATTAAATATTTATCGAATTGCCTTTAAATTATGACTGCTCAGCTTGACTTATTTAATTTATTTCTTTAGAAATATAAGTTTGTATACATCTGTATCAATATTACTAAATACCAACATTATCGCCTTTAATGTAACTCATAAGTTCTAATATATTCGCAAAATTTAGTTATTTGCTTTGTAAGCAATTTTAATTATTTTTTTTCATAAGTGTATAAATATTTGTGTTATCGTCTTAAAGAAAATTTGTTTGATTAAGTTTGCTGAATCATAAATGATATGTGCGAGTACATGCCTGTTGCACGCCTTTATACACTTTCTTATTATTGTTTATTGCATGTTGTTTATTTGGTCTTTAAGTTTTCGTTTATTATGTATCCGATGGGTTTATACAAGAAACATTTTTAAATAATGCCAATACAATGTACTGATTTTTCTACATGGACTATTATCGTTTCTTTTTTTGTTGTGCAAAAAATGTAGAAAAATTTACTTATTTTATTTTTATTGCTGATTATATAATACATTTATGAAGTGACATATGCATAAATATATTTAAATTTATATTATGGCATGGTAATTTGTAAAGCTTAAATAAAATCGCTAATTTCGTGGTTCACTTCATTTGAACTTTTTATGAATACATACAATTGTCTGAATGTACTTTGTTTATTATTCCCACAATTTGCTGAAATTATTCGCCCCAATAATCAGTCATATTAAACAAATAATTGAATATTTACTGACTGCTGAACATTTTTTTGCTGATAATGTACTTTTGGTGCAGCACAAATGTTCTTTTATTGTTTTTATTGTTAATGCCGTTTCTGACACCATATGCTACATACATACACACATAAATAAATGCATATGTTTACATGCTGTTAAATTGTAGAGTTTGATCCATGTATAAAGATTATGTGTATTGTAATGCATATCATTTATGGAGGGTGAGTTATAACGGCATCCCTAACATTCATTTTGTAATCACAGCCTCTTTTAACAAAAGTTAATTAGTAAATAATGTTTTTTAGTACCCACAATTAAGATCTATACAAAATTAGTTAGTAATTTTCACTTAAGTGCATACATATGTATGTATATATGTTTGCCAATGCTGAGGCCTCGATGATGCATTTTGTTTGTATGTGTATGTATGTTGTAAGTACATTTGTACTAACATTGTTATTATTATTTATAGAAAATACTTATATATGGTTCTGTATTCATCCCTTATCAATTATAGGCAATTTTTTTTTCTACATATGATTTTCCGTCTTATAATTTCCACTAAAGATTGAAATATAAAATTATGGTGCCGCGGCAAGGCGCACTGATTGCTTTCAAGTATAAATCGTCAATGAGTTCATTAGCTTTATCAATACAGAGGGTTTTATATTTAAAACTAAAAAAATATATATACAGTAGTTTTCCGAAATAATGAATATTCGTTTTAACGAAAAACGCTTATAACGAACAAGCAAATTTGTTACATTGAGTACCTTAAATAACGTACATCGGGGATTTGTAAGTACTCGGTTTAACGAACAACATGAAGAAGACATATGAAGCAAGAGGTAAAAATCAAATTACATCGAACCAGAATTAAAAATATGACTTGAAAAAAAAGAAAGGTGCAAATTGAAAAAAAAATGATGAATTTTATTAAAAACTTAAAATTATTGATCAGCACCAAACAAAAGTATAAGTGTCAGAATTGGTCCATTTTGGAAGAATTCAGTTGATTTGAGTGGTTTAGTTATGGTTTTTCGTTTACAAATAATTAAAAAAACAATTTATTAAACTGCAATTTACGGATATATAACTCATTTTGATTGAAAGAACATACCTCTAAGTGAGTACTCGAATTAACGAAAAATTCGATGTAACGAACAGGCCTGACAATTAATGTGTTCGTTATTTCGGAAAACTACTGTATTTAGCTCTCAGACTCTTCCAACAGACCAATAGGCTTCCAATATACAGTGTGCCAATAAGAACTACTTTTAAAAGAAATTAATATTATACCTTTTCTATTAAGCTATGCATAATGGTAAGATGGCATAGATATATCATACCTATATTCAGTGTTCTTGATTAACTCACAATTTATTTTTAAGGTCTTGGGCATATAAATACATATTAGCATTAAATTATTGTAGCTCAAGTTGCCTCGACAAACTACAGCACAAATTCTTTCTGGCTATAGTAGAAGGTTAAAATCTCAATAATTCATATAAAACCTCGACATACTAAGCATACGTAAGTACTACGGAACTCGTAGCACTAACCATCTCTTTATATGTTCGATGAAATCTATTCAACACCCTTCTGTCTATGGATAAAATCCATCGATTTCTGTGTCTCCCAATAGGGGACTTCGATGGCAGTTAATTTGCTCTTTCCCTCCAATCAGGGACAATATAACTCTTACAAGAACAATATCAACGTGTTATACCCAGTGTGACGATTACAATGATGTGTACTTAGAGTCGTCTCTTGTGTATTCAGATCGCTCATGGTTTATGAAAAAGGATCGGATTAATATAGATACCGTTAAGTATAGGTACCTCAGTTCTGAAAACTTGTTATAGACTATTTTCCGACACAAGAAGAGCAACAACCACAAAAGTCCTCTCGCAAATGTGTTTTTCTTTTTCGTGGAGTGCATGTTTATATCTCAAATTTTACATTTCTTATTCTGATTTAATTTTTTTACAATGAAATAATTATGCAATTCCATTCATATCTAAGAATGTATGTACATATCAGCGTAAACACAGGCTCGAATTTGTACTTTGTTCACAAAACTCGACTTTATCTGCGTCCAATGAAAGGGGTTCGTTGATATCTAACCGCGTGATAGGTTCTTATACAAAACAGAACAATAATAAATGATTGTCGGAGCAAAACATGCACACATTTCCGCAGTCAACTATACCCCGTGTATATAGATTTGTATAAACCAATATTTAACGAGATTTATATTAATTTTTCTTTACAGTAATGCCAAAGGTTGTCACGCTGTGCGTCACTGCATACAAACGGTGTGGGAAAAACAAAATGTGGCCGTCGATGATGATTCCATCTGTAAAATATGCAAAGATATGGTGACACAGGCACGTGATCAGTTGCGCAGCAATGAAACCATGGAGGAGTTGAAGGAGGTGTTCGAGGGCTCCTGCAATCTCATACCGATCAAAATTGTCAAGAAAGAATGCGACAAGTTGGCTGATGATTTTGTGCCTGAATTGGTTGAGGCGCTTTCCTCCGAAATGAATCCAGATGTAAGCGCAAATAAATATTTATATTCACTCACTTTTACTTATATTTATTGATTATTCTGCATTTACAGCAAGTTTGTTCAGTCGCTGGCCTCTGCAACAATGCACATATCGATGAGTTACTGAAATTCTACTACCAATCCGCTTTGGATGGCACATTGAAGGAAGAGGATGAATCGGAGGAATCCAAAGAATCTAAAGAAACCAAAGAAGTTGCACCAACCACACCCAACCAACACCTGTTGACTTGCGGTAATTGCAATCACTTGAGCTCACTGATCGCCGACAAATTCAGTAAGGCCAATCGCGATGAAGTGCTCGAAAATATTTTGCATCTCTGCGGTGAGATGTCATCTTTCTCTGATGCGTGCTCCAATATTGTGCTGACCTATTTCAACGACATCTACCAACACATGAAGGAGAATCTCAACGGTTTCGGCATTTGCCACATGTCGGGCTCGTGCGCTGCCAATTATCACAAACACGCTGAGGATCCCGCAGAGCCTGAAGACGCAGTGGCACTTGCCAGCAGCTTGGGTGATGATATTCCATGCAAATTGTGCGAGCAATTGGTACAACATTTACGCGACGTATTGATTGCCAACACCACCGAAACGGAATTCAAACAGGTCTTACACGGTCTCTGCAATCAAACTAAAGGTTTCCGTGAGGAGTGCAACAGTTTGGTCGAGCAGTACTACGATGTGATCTATAATGCATTGGTCAACAATTTGGATGCTAATGGCGCTTGTTTCTTGATTGGTGTATGCCCGAAGGGCAACGGTGAGGCGTTCAAGGGTGAAATAAGACCATTGTTGCCCTCATTCCCACCAGCCGAAATTAAGGTTACCCTACGCAAATTGGGTGCTAACGAACCGAAATTCACACAAGAGCAAATACACGACATGACTTTGCCAATTGACACCTTGATGGGTGCTGCTAATCCGAGTTTACTCGTGGAGAATGGCGAACTCTGTACTTTCTGTGAATATGTGCTGCACTACATTCAAGTGGAGCTGTCAACACCAACCACGGAGGTAAGTGGAGTGTAATGAAAGCAATTGTGTTAAACGAACAATTGCATAAAAGAGGACAAATAAAAATAAATATTAATTATTGCTCCTCTACTCCTCATAGGACAAAGTTAAGAATCTCGTGAATAACGTTTGCGACCGCTTGGGTCATACACTACGCGGCGAATGCCACAACTTCATCGATATGTATGGCGATGCTGTTATTGCGTTGCTCATCCAAGGTCTGAATCCACGTGAAATTTGCCCTAAATTGTCTTTGTGCCCCGCCAATCATGATAACTTCGATGACGTAGACATATTTGCACCAGAAACAACTAAGCAATCACCACCAACAAATGTGGAGAGCGACAAACCCACATGCCCACTCTGTTTGTTTGCTGTGCAACAAGCTCAAGCCAAGATCAAAAACGATAAATCAAAGGTATGAAACTACGCGCCATTTGCGGCTTTATAACTGTCTTATAACTATTTGCATTTTCTTCTTCCAGGCAAACATCAAGAATGTGCTAGATCATTTGTGTGTACATTTGCCCTCAAAACTGCAAACTGAATGCGTTGATTTTGTCGAAACTTACTCGAACGAACTGGTCGATATGTTGATCACCGATTTTACACCGCAAGAAATCTGTGTTGCTGTCAAACTGTGCACGAATACCGGTGACGAATTGGATGATTTGGGTATTATTTTGGAAGACAAGAGCCGTGAAGATGGTATTTGTTTAATATTGTTGCATTGAAATGAAGGTTTAATATTTGTTGTTGTATTGTTTTGTTGCATTAGGAGTCAACGAAATCGATAGCAACGATTCTGTGGAAATCGCATTTGGACGCACCGCATCACCAAACTGTTTGTTGTGCGAGGAGTTCATTAAGATTGCCGAGAAGAGAATCGGAAAGCACACCACTAAGGTATGTTAGATAATATTTTGTATGGTTGTATAGTTATATGTATAAGAATGTCAGAATATCGAGTTCGAGGTTAGATTTCTGAGTTTTAACTATCTGTGAAAACCAAAATCCGATTCCTTATATGGCTAGTCTTACGAATTTTGTTACTTTAGTTAAGTTATTTGTGTAAATATCGGTTAATATTTGTGATATTTTAAAGAAGTGAGGTTATAAATGGCATCATTATAACAAAACTGAAAGAAGGCCATATAAAGAATTCCATCCAGACAGTTTACATTAAAGAGTATATACTATTATCTTAAAAAGTAAAATATCACAATGAAATATATTAACTTTATCCACAAAATCATATTTTCAGGACGAAATCAAAAAGGCACTGGATCAGTCATGCGATAAACTACGCAAGAATATTCGCGATAAATGCCACAAATACGTCGCTAGATACGGAGATAAAATTGCTGATTTATTGGTCAAAGAAATGGCGCCAAAAGTTATTTGCCGCGAAATCGGTTTGTGTCTCTGGAGCGAGCAAGAAGATTGTAAGTAAAAATGGATTTCCAAAAAAAAAAAAATGGTAATTAGTAAAAAAAATATTGGCAAACTTTTGCAGTGGACATCGATGAGGCGCTGAAATACGATGTTGTTGTATTGCCAGATCAAAAAATCGCCAAACAAAGTGATCGTCTCACCGGCTTGGATGACATTGTGAAAGATCCACCATCGTGCGTGCTCTGCGAATTCGTTATGACCAAGTTGGAAGCCGAACTGAAGAATGCCACCACACAGGATGAAATCAAACATACCGTCGAGAACATTTGCAAAATAATGCCGCGTACTGTGACGAAGAGCTGCAACAAATTCATCGATCAATACATTAGCACCATTTTGGCTATGATCGGCAGCGTGCCACCGAAAATGATGTGCCAACAAATGCAGTTATGCATGTCCGGCTTGGATGTGGTCAGCGGTAGGTGTTTGAACTCAATTCAGAAAAGAATGCTGGTTTAATTTGCTTTCTCTTTACCTTTATGCTTTTAGATGAAGTCATTGAGTGCGGTGTTTGTCATGGCGCCACCTCGGCTTTGTTGCCATATTTCAAACAGCATTTGGATCATGAAGCTGTTACTGAGTACTATATGCTGTTGGAGGGTTGCCAAGCGCTCTCGGCCAAATACTACGATATTGTAAGTTTATTTTGCTGAAATGATCTGCCACTTTTTCTCATATTATATATATCTGCTCTTACAGTGCAACCGCATGATCAGAACCTATGGTCAGAGTATTCTGAATCTCGCACGCAATGGCGAGTCCGATGAGACGAACATTTGCGCCAAGATCGGCAAGTGTTTCAGCGGTGAGAAGTCCAGCTTGGCTTTTGCCAAAGTATCCGGTGAGTGTGAGCAGTCGTAGAAATGCCGAATTTTGTATTAATTCTTATAATTATTTTTCCTTTCAGCTTAAAAAGTGATTTACGCTAGTTGAGAAGCAAACAAAATGGCGGAGATGATTATTCAATTGTGATGCGGTTAACTTCTTTTAAATAATCCATTATTCACCTTACTTTAAATTTTATGAAATCTGTGAATTATTCTAATTTTTTTATTTCATATATATAATCGAAAACTACAATACTTATGTAGAAAGCAGTGGAGTTTACTTTTACAAAAACAAAAAAATTAATTTTTCACATTTGAAATATTCACTTAATGAATATAAAAGTATATTTTAATATTGCTCATGCGCTAAGGTAATGTGAATGAATGCGTAAAATTTGGCTAAGAAATTCGTAGTATGCTAATATTGTAGCGCCATCGTATTCTTTTTTTTTTTAATAACAATACGTTTTTATTGTAGTAAGCAGCAGAATATAAATACATATACTTATACATATACAAATATATATATTAAGCGGCACTTAATTGAGCATTGAAACGAAAATGAAAACGATGAAAATATCAATAATGAAATGAAAAGTACTGAAGTCACGCGTAAAGTCTGTATCTCACATTCGGTTTGAACGATTTTCTATGCTAGATTCCAAATGTGGAATGTGTGTAATGTTATTAGTAATTGAAATAAAATTGTATTTTAAAATTTAATTACATACGATTACTTACGAATAATATCATATGAGTATAAGTATGAGTTGAGAATTGTTTGTCTGAGGGCATCAACGGCATCATTGCGAACACAAGTCGTGGGTTCTTTCAAAGAATTATATTCGGAATTTGTTATTTCCATAAAATTGTATTATAATTTTGATCCGCCAAGAGGTAAGCTTATAAAATATTCAAATTGCTTATTGAATAGTTTTTGGAAGTGAAATAGAAGGAGAAGCTCTGAAACTCTGAAGCTCTAAATCAAAAAGTTTATATTATTTGAAAGAGAAAATGTCTTACTCAATATATGTTCGTCTTAAATATCTTAACGACGTGGAAACACAGCTCGGCCCGACTGGAACCGAACATGTTCGACGTATAATAAGAATGCCGAGCGAAACCGAAGAGGCAGTAATTGAGTGCGACATTTTTTTTGTACGGTTTTTGATCAATATAACGGTAGTAATAATTTTGGTACAAGTTATCCACCACTGATAGACCACCAACCACCATATATGCTACCATTCGAGAGATGCATCAAATTCCAGAAAATAATTTCAGTTAAGAGTTTTCAAAGCAACCCTGCATTTTGAAAACCTTACTACCCGTCATTTGCCATAAACTATCGATTTTGAAATTTATTTCATTTTCTATTAAATTTTTATTTTTTGAAGTTGTGATTTACATATTTGTGATATCTGGTATTCTGCAAGCCCCAACTAATATTCAGCATGTTCGAAGATACACTGCTTATCATAAAGGCGGATTACATGCACAAGCGCAAGCCGGTCTTGTTGCATTTGTTGCAGCACGAATTCATGATCAAAGGTCAACGGAAGCTACTCTTTTCACCAGAGAATGCCGCAGAATTCTACAAGCCAATGGCGGACGATAAAGACTTCATGCTGCAAGTTATCTTGCTTTCGAAGGGCAACAGTGAGGCCTTCATACTGACCAAAAAGTGTGCCGTAGACGATTTGATCTGCACCATGATTTGCTATTTGTAAGATTTTCTTGCATACTATATAAATGTGTGTTAAATATTCCGCTCTACAGCACCACATCTGTGGAAATGGAACGCAATGTACACGTCTCGAAAAGTGCCGAGTGTGCGATACGCGAAATAAGTTTCATTTTTCCAAATTGTAAAGTAACGAAAGTGAATTTGAATTAATTTTAATAACTTTAACTGCCCACTCCACAGATATTCCCGAGCCTATACCGTTTTTCAAGAGTCATAAATTCACCTCAGATGCACTTATGGCACCATTCATTAGTCAACTATATGAGATCGTGCAGAAACCGCATGAAGAGTCGAAGAGTTGGAAAGTGCAGTTGGCCGAATGGTTGACTTTACAAAATTCAGAGCTGCCAATTATAAGCAATTCATGTTCAACGAAACAGGCACTTTTCCTCGAAGATAAAACTCAACAAGTCAATTTTTTGGCATCGAGGTCACCGAAACCATGTGTCTTTCATACGGATGGCGCTGGTGGTGAACCGGCTTCAACAGATGTTTCGGTGCCCTCTTCGTGCTCGTCCTCTAGTAATTCGGCAGTAATGAGCAGTTCATCGTGTATGACTTGTCGTCCATTCGAGCGCACCGATGCGACCGACGTTATTACGGATGATGAATGTAAGAAAGCGCAGAAGCTTTTCGCACCGAAAGTAGCTATACTGCAAAATAGAGTGGATGAAGAAGATGAGGAATGTGAAGATGAAATGTGCATGCAACTGTGTGACGACCGCATAAAGCAGTGGAAGGCTGAGATAATCGCCGATCAGGAGGAATTGAAAAAGGTTCTACCCTACGGCGGTAGGGATATGGAGGTTATTAACGAAATTGAAATTGAAGAGGAACAATCTCGCTTAGGTGAATGAGCTATTGAGGGAAATATATCTAGCATGTTTTTACTATTAAATACATACATATGTATGCATTTTTGAATTTATTGGAAATTTAATTTTTGAAATATTATAACATACTAAAAAATTTGTTCGGAAGAAATTGATTATCCATAAATTGCAGAGCGATGGTTGGCCTAGTATAGTATATAGCATAGGATAAATTATTTCAATTGCTGAGAATGATGCTTCAGTATAGCTTGTGTGTGTTTTAAGACATCCGACAAGCTCTTTTGATATAATGAGGTCGTCCTTTTCGAAGAAAGATAAGAGAAAAGAAATTTTCTTTCGTGAGGTTCCGCGTTTCCTCACTCAGGGTTCCGAAGCCATTTAAGAGCAATTCGAAGAAGTTTTTACGCCGATTCGTAACCTACTATGAAACATAAATTCTCTGGTACAAAGCAAAGACCAAGGAACGTACGTAACAGTACACTTCGCAGGCGAACCAGCTCAGTAGAAGGCAAAGACGGTCCCATCGACCAGAGAAGTTAATAGCCGTCGTCTTTTTGGGATTAACACTGGTCATACACATGGACTAGCTGGATAAGGGCAAAATACAGGGCTCCATTCTGCAAAATCGAACGGTATTAAGGAAATACAAAACGTATACAAATATGTATGTAAAGATCGAGAGAGTGAAAGCGTTTTCCTAAAATTAATTGCTGAAAAACCGCCCACGTGTTAAAAAGGCCTTATCAATCTGGGCTAATCAGTCAATATTGACGTCAATAAAACGCTCCATATAGAAGAGATTTCCAACACTTTGGGCTCCAGCTAAAGTGTGGGTTTGTTTTTACTGCTATTTGCGTAGGACTACCCACCGACTCTCCTCTATATATATGTATTTGAAAGCTGGTTAGGTGTGAGCTCTGTGCTTAATGGCCAACCTGTTGGCTATTTTGACAGTTCCAGGGGACACAAGTCAACACTTGCAAGAACGCTTGCTTTTACTGTTAGATTTCTTTGCATACATGTTCAACATAATGAATGAAAGCTTAACACTAAATTATTATATTTTTGAACAATGTTAATTGTTAAACCACTAATTTATCAGTCGAAACTGTTATCAAAACAAAGTGACAGCCAGTTAACCCTTTCCTTGCTGCCTGTTTGGCTTTTCTAGCGGCGAACTGCGCATACGCGGAAATGCTAGTAGAGCTCTTTTCTGACAGGGGGTGGGTTTTTCCCATGGCTAAAACTGCAGCTTTTTGGACACGTTATTTTGACATTAGTGCATTTGCGACAGCAGCAGTTGGAGGTGGCGGCCAGCTGTCAGCAGGAAGGCAGTAGGCCGGAAATCAACATTGGTCGCATATTAACTGCATTGAGTGTAAAGTGCATTAATGAAACAACAATAACAACAGTGATAGAAAGAACAACAACACGGAAGTGTATAACAATTATTCTCAGTGTAGATTTACAGGAGTTGAGTTGAGTTGAGTGCTGAAAAAAAGGGCAAATCAATCGAAGAATTTCACTGTGCAGCGTTTTTCAAGTGGTTTGAGAAGTGAAATTGCAACGAAGCAAAATAAAAAGAAATAATAATTGTACAAAAGAAAAAAACAAATTCAAGAAAAGGCGAGTGTGAATGTAGTGAAAAGAAAAGAATACAGAAGTTGTGATTTGATTATGATTGCAAGAGAATGTGATAATGGCCATCTCATTAGTATATCTTAGTGTCACACCATTGCGGCCGCAGCAGCAGCAGCAGCGACAGCGACTGCAGTAATGCGTTCATCAAACGATAAATTCCTATGCAGTTTATGGCATCCACATAAGTAAACAAACACTTAAGGAAAAAGGTAAGTGGGCAGTTTGCACACAATTCCTTTTGAGCGCTTAGTGGCGCATTTCAAAGCATATAACTGTCAAGTAACCGTAGCTCTGGCGCTGCGCCTCCGTACTTCCGCTGTGCTGGCATTTTCCGCGTAATGCAGCGAATTTTGTGTCATTGGAAGAGTGCAATATCGATTTTTCGCCAAGGTTAGTGGGTGGTGAGAAGTGCAGTTATTGCGCGCCCAATGCTGCACCTACAATTGCAGCTGTCAAATATGTGTGTGTGGGTGTATGACTGTACGTATGTTGCTAAGCTCTGGTCTGAACTCAAAGCGCCAATTTCACGCTGTGTTTTTAAGTCAACACTACTTTTTTCCATCAATTCTTCAAATTTATAGCCCATTGCACTCGGCTCTCTGTATCGCAGTATGTCACGATTGCGTCAGGCGATTATCGCGTTAGTCAGTATACTGTACAAATGTATGTTGATAGCTACTGACTTGCTGCTAAATGACAAGTGCAGTACACTGAGAGAAATAAGTGTTTAAAATGCTTTAAAAAAATAGCTGTTTCTATAACAGCAGTAGAGGAACTCTTCTCCATGATGTTATGTACTCGTATTACTATGATGTCTCGCTTCATCTCAATTATAATAATCCAACTGTTTCAAAGTACTTCAGCTTGGAGATCTTCCAGTGATGAAGTTTTTACCTTCTTAGTAATAGCAAATTCCATCGATTCTCTCTCTAAGTCTCTTTAATTTTGGAAACAGAAAAAAGTACAAAGCTGAACGACAAGCTATTCAAGTAAATATTTCTTATCTTAAGCTAGGAAATATCTTAGCTTGGTGATTTTTTTATTATATTTGTATCTCTTCTCGGCTCGAGGGATGATGACCGATTTATTAACATCAGAAATGTATACCCTCAATATGTGTAATCGGTAGTTGAGTTCCCACGATAGTCGAGTGTATAGCGAGATCCTTCACTGGGGATGTCGGCGTCCTTTTTGCGTTTATTCCACATACCTTTATGGATCTTTGTCAAATTGTCAAGCTAACTGAAATCACGAAGGCATCAACGGAGCGGCACCTTTTCCGACTAAAATTGGTTCAATGTAATCAGTCATTAATCTCAATATATGATCTAGACCTTGATCAGTCTACGCATTCTAAAATCTAAGATTATCGCTCCTCTTTTCTATTTCTATTGCCGACTCTTTCAGTTATTATGGGAGATATTTCAGTGGAATGAAGTGAATATATAATCTATATCGGCTTATATGCCTATGTATGTAAATCCCCAAAAGACCAATATATTTATTTCTACGCTTTTGACTAATCGGTTCGCAATTTCGTAGACTATAACGAAGTATTGAAGTTTCGACAATCCCTAAAAGTATTTACTCTGCTATGATCCTTCAAAATGATGTATGAATTGTTATGTAGCACGCGGACTTAGTCCTTTCTTACTTGTAATTTTATTTTTAATTTGTTTGCAAATTCCATTCAAGCCTTGAGCGACACAGTATTTCAACAAAAAATCTCAAATATTAATTTAAAAACAGTTATTTAATATTTTTATCTTTTCATATTTTTTTTTAAATTCCAATTTAATAGCTATGATAGTAATGTCCGAGGCACTTGAGTGCCTATAGTGTGATAGTAAAATAGAAAGCAAACAACAAGAATAGCAAAAAAGAATTAGTTATGTTGAGCGGCAATAATACACAACAATCGCAACAACAACAACAATCACAGACAACACAACAACAACACCACGCGCAGCACCAACAGCAGCACCAGCATCAGCAACACAATACACAACAACAGCAGCAACAACAACAACAGCACCAGCATCATCAGCAACAACAACAGCAGCAGCAGCAACAGCAACAGCAACAAGTCTACAACGGTGACTTGAACTTCACCACATTCGCTGAACTTTGCCGCTTCTGTTCGATACGAAATGGTCCCGCCAAAATTCATCTCTTCGAAAAGGAGGCGGAGCAGAGGAATTTGGTCTACAAACTGCGCACGCTAATGTCAACAAATGTGAGTATAAAAGCGAGCATTTTTTCATATTTTTTCGTACCAAATACATACTTATGAGCGCTATGCAATGCTATGTTGTTAGCGCTCTAAATGTAGCCCCCATTTGTGGGTTGTAGCGACCACTAGAAGCCAGCGACACATATGCAGCGACATAGCAGTTTATTGCTATATGTTGTGGGGTGTGTGTGTTATATATGTTTTGGGGGCAAACACTTTTGTTTTTATATTTTTTTATTATTTTTATGAGGTTTGTATTTGTATAAGGCAGCTAAAATTTTATACCCAGTGCATATTTATGCGAGTATACTGTGAAAAATATTATACCTCAAGCTGGAAAGATACAAAATATTATATTCTGAATGAAAAGATAATGTACAAATGCGTCCTAGTCCATAACTGAGGAAAACGGTAAAATAATAGAATTATCGGCAATAACCTAATATTTAGACATACAATTGTAAGAACTCGATGTTTGACCGATTAACCAGCCAGAGATTCTTCGGATTACAATGGAAACTAATTGAAAGAAGATTAGGTCCCCCTAAAATCGGGAAATGGACCCAAATTTGTATACGACAAAGAACTGTCTCGGTAGAACTTGGTAGGATCCCTCAAAATTATTTGGGTAACATTTTCTGTTCTTAAAAAAAAAAAATTAATAATAATAACAACATGATCTCAGGTAAATATTTTTCAGATTTGAGTTTAAGATAAGAATTTTAGGAGAGAAACAAATTCTCGCAATGTTCATAACAATTTCGGGCGAAGAAAACTCTTTTAATCCATCATCATTAATTCAATCGAAAGCCGAAAACGAATTTTAACATCTGAAAACCCATTTCCAATCGCCAATATTTTTAGAAGGATCGGATGAAATAGAAATAGAACCTGAAATCTCAACATTCTCTTTATCAAATTTGTTCAATACCATCAGACAAATCTGATCTGAGTTTAGGATTGATTCTCTTACTTATTAGGATAAACCAGCGATCCCAAACATGCAAAATGATGGACTTTAACTTAATTTTTTTTATTATTTTTTAGACCATTAAGCGATATTCCGGTTAATAAACTAGACAAAATATTTATCTTGACCTGAAAAATTAAAAAAAACCATACGCAACAATTCAAGAGTTGATCTAAAGGAACATACATTTTAACTCTCTACATCTTTTAATTTTTTATTCCACTTGAGCGAAACTAAATACTTGATTTTCGATGTGTATTTGTGCATTTTTAGATATCCAAGGACGACTACCTTCCAAAGAATATCTGCGAGCAGTGCGTACACAAAGTGGAACAGCTATTCGACTGGCGACAATCGACATTGCAGATTGAGAATATTCTGCAGAATTATGCGGACTCAATGAGAGCGGTGACGGCTACAATTAATTTTCAGGTAAATTATAAATCATAAAGAAGTTCAACTTGAATATATTATAGTACATATGATATGTATATGTGTTATGTGTGTTAAATATAAAGAAAGATAAAAATATAACGCGGAGTGTTGAATTGAAAAACGGTTCTTACCTATTACTTGTCTTATACCAATAATTAAAAGTTATTAGCTCTAAAACCGTTGTCCCCTTGCGTTCTAGCGCTGGATCTATGGACCTCTTGTCAGTTCGGAAGACGAGAATTATATTGCTGTATGACGAAAAGAGAGGTGAAATCGTTTTGTCCCTTTCTCTTCCACTGCATTTGCATGACAGAGGTTCAAAAATCTCAGTAGTCGTAATTTCGTCTAACCAGGCGAGTTGGCTGGGATCGAAATTATTTGTCTTAACAAATACGAGTCTCAAAGCGCTTTGCCAATGTATAAAGGTCTCCACGAACCATATTTAGGAGGCTTTATAAATCATTTACACATTTAGCTATCCAATTGGGACTCTACGTGACTATTGTCGAGAGAATCAGCCTTCGTATACAAAGATAACCTCTAACTCTATAAAAACCTTTGAATCGAGGTTCGATAATACACTTATTATGTTCTTTCCATTCACGAGAATTTTGGAATCGCTACAAAGAGGGAAATCTCAAGTTGGGGATCATTTGAGGTCATTTCATGAGTCTCAATAACACTGAGGAATAAGCGAAGCGCCTATCTATACTTCATGAATCAGTTATATAGTTTTTTCTATATAATATTTCTACAACTTCGATATGTGTGTGAGGACCCATGCTGAAACATGAAAGTTAAGAACCCCTGGAGTGCAAAAATGCTTGTTTGCATCCTTCATTTCCACCAAGCTTTCGGCAACTTTAATTAGAAATCGTCGTAAAGTTCACTTTGCCTTGTTCCATTTCCATGAATTGCAAGAGACTCTTGGAATGCAGACTGCCACAAAATAAACACACACCCACACAAACACACACACAGAGAAATTGCCACCCACCACCCAAGCGACCGGCCGGCGTCTGCAGACAACTGAACAATATGAGCAGAAATACTTTGGAAAAAGTTGGGAAAGGCATGGCAGCAATGAGTAGATACTCACAGAAATTGCTCTACGAGCGCTAACTTTGACATTGTAATGTGCATACAGGCGGCAACATGCTTTTTTTGGGGTAGGGAGACGACGCGTCACAAGGATACGAGTACCGGCGAATGGCGAACGGCAGCCGGTGCTGATGAGTTGCGCAAGAAAAACTTATTGTTCTCTCGCCAAAGCACGCTTGAATGCCTAGTAGACACTGGCATATTTCTTCCTGCCATTCTTTGGGGTAACGTTGCGGCGCTGAGGACGTTTGAAGTCAAACTACCTAAAAAGTTTCCATTTCAATACCGACTTCGAGTCTAAATTTCACAGATTCGAGTTGAAATATTTATTATATATGCAAATATAATAACTGTATATTAAATTATAACTGTTTTAAATGTATGCAACAACAACAATTGTGATTAGTGTGCGTTGCTGTCAACTGTGGCACTGAGTCGGGCAGGCGGTACGGACCGTGCAACGAGTGGCCGGGCGACAGTCGTGCGGGTGTTAAAGTCAAACGGCAATAACTTCGGCGTCGGCGACGGCGGCACTCCGATACATTTCGATACGATTCACATACTACAACAGTTAACAACCGACGAAAACGCGCTGTGTCTGAATCCGAAATCACTCAAATGTTAATTCAAATGTACGAAAAAGTAAAACGGAAGGCCACTACACCATGAGTGGCAAATCAGTTTCGCAATACATACACAAACAAAAGGTGATGATGAAAATTTTTTCATAAGCACCAACTTACCCACAAAGTGTATACGGTTTTTCATAACTCACTGCCCACAATAAAAAGCACCAATAATTTAGGGAACGCGAAAAATTATATTTAGAGGCACAGGAAAAAAAAAAACAAAAAAAATTCCCCGCGTTTTGGTGTTACTTTAGTGGAAAACGGAAAATCACCAAAAATTTCCTCATTGTGCAAGCTTTTATGGTGGCTAAGGACGATAAAGTGCGAATATCGATTGATTTCTTTTTGGTGACTGAATGAAAATTTTTGCGACAAACCGTTGATATGTTGGCTTTTCGCAAGCGAGTTTAAGCGGTACTTACATATTTGTTAGTGGAAAGTGGAAAATATGCTTTTAAAAAAAATTAATTGCTATGAAATTTCAATAAAAAAATACTGTTGCAAATATTTAACTTTTTTTGCATTGCGAAAATTGCTTACGAATTAGGGAAAAATTGTTAACAAGCTAGTAAAAAAATGCTTACAAGCTATTGAAAAAAATCGCAGTTACATGTATGTAAGCAAGTGTGTGTGTGTGTATGTGCGTGTGTGTGCGTTTTGGGTAGAGCGCTGAAATCAGGAAGCACTGGCTGGCTGTAGTAGCTACGCCAAAGCGCCGCCACGGAAGTGCTTGCCGGCTTGCTGGCTCCCCAATACTAGTATACTGACAAATGGCGGCGCTGGCGACTAAGATCGCCAAGCAAAATGCGACGACAAGAAAGAAATTACATTTAAGTGACGACTAATTTGAGAAAAAGTTGCAAAAATTGTATATAAACATGTAAAATGAAATGAACTAAAAAAAAATAAAAAAATTAATAAAAAGAAATTAATAAAAAATAGTTAACTTAAAAAATGCTTGAAACTAAAAAAAATATTATTTAACATAATATTGAGACTTTTATGCACACAAAAGTGGCATAAATGGTTTTTATAAACCATTAATTTTTATTTTATTTTAATTTTTTCTTTTATTTTAATTTAAAAAAAAAAAAAAAAATTGTTGACTAAATATTTTTGTATTAAAATATATATATATACAATATGCATACAATCACAACAAAATTCTTGTATACCTAAGGTACATGTTCGAACTTCATCATTCTTTGTCCTTAGCTGGACCTCATAAGGTTATTTCATTGTTCGGGGAGCAATGTTCGCTTTTGCTTTTAGCATAAAATCCACCTAAAGCACTTTCACCTCATACCAACAACATTACAAATGAACATACATACATATAATAATATATATAGAGGTCCTAGGCGGCAATGAACAGCTCAACCGGCTTATACTGAAACACACCTACATACAAATATACATACTCGTCTAATGTAATAACAACAATAAAATTCACTCACCAATACCTACAGACAATTTGTTGTTATTGTATACAAATACAAATAAATTAAATTTATTTTTATACACATTTCTACGAATTTCAATGAGTATATATTTGATATGAAATGAAAAAAAAAACTTGAAATGCTCCAGGAAAAGCTCTCATTTCATTACACAAAATGCACAAAAGACAGTTAAAGTATAGTACGGTAATGATTTGCGTCCCCACCCCGTAAGCATACAACAACAAACGCGGTAAAAACAATTGTACGTCACAAAATGCGCCCCAAAAAGTATGTTTCACTTCCCCAAACATTCCAAGGGTAAAATGACTATGCCCTCGACTCGTAAATATCAACATAACAACGAAACGGAAAGTGAGTGTGTTAAGTGCAAGTGGATGCTAAGGAGAGAGGAAGAGAGCGAGAGTGGGAGAGAGAGAGAGAGCGCGAAATAGAGTGAGTGCATGAACTTGTGAAAAATGCGTTTGAAACGAAGTGAGATTGACACACAGAATAGTGGAAAGATTCGTGAAAACATAGAGGTTGAATGCGCGGCAAAGCACGCTTTTAGGCGCTAAAGCCGGTTGAATAAAAATTTTTAACTTTAACACCTAAATCATAGAAACAAAAGCGATATTTATTTTAAAATCAACTTCCTTTAAATTTATTCCACACGCTTCACCTGCAGGACGGTACCGTTAATATGGATAAAATGACGGTAGCGCAAAAGAATGCATACTTGGAGGCGCATATGGCGGTGCAACAACAAATGGCGCAAGCGGCAATACAATTTAAGCAACAACAGCAACAACAACAAACGTCCACGAATTCCGCACAACAACAACAGCAACAACAGAATTCGCCCACCACCAATAACAATAATAACAATAACAACAATACGTCACAACAGCAATTGCAACAGCAGCAACAGCAACAGCAACAACAGCAGCAGCAACAACAACAACAGCAAGCACATTACGCCAGCACGATTAAGGTACCACAAATAAGTTCCTCCAGTTCGGGTGGCGCTGAGAGCACTTTCACCGTACCCGACGATGTCGGCATGGGTTTCGAGGGTGGCGTACGCGTGCTACAAAGTTTAGGCAGTTGGTCACCGGACAATGTTACCTACAATATACCCAAACCAAATCTAATACCATTCACCGAGCCATATGTCGAGGGTGGTTCCATGCATCCGGCCAGTCGACTGAAGGCACTGCAACAAGTGCAACAAGCCTCGTCGGGTGTACGCAAAACGAATCCATCTAAAAGTGAGTATGGTCGAATTGGGTGTTCTCTTTACCCGATTGATGTATTTAGAACTTTCGAAAGGGGACAGCTTACAAGTAACATAGGTATATGCTTGAGTGGTTTAGTTTTTCAATGAACTTGTAGATTAAAGTTAGAGCTTAATTTTCTTATTTTAAAATTTAATAAGTACTTCATCCATAGCTTCCAAAAGATTTTGTTATGATGAGATATGCTATCTGAAAATTTGCATGAACATAAAAAATAGGTTTGAAACTTTACTTTTTTCGAAGGATCGAATTGAATTTCGATCACAGGTTGCTCTTGGTGCTCACCGGCTGTAAACTGTTTTGGACTAGATGAGTTTATTTTTATAGATTAGGTTAATTTTCAGAGATAAAACTGTTATTTCTTCTATCGCCATTTACTTATCTGAGTCTTTAGCAGTTATATCAGTAGATTCTTTGATTCGCCACTCTCAAGACATGTAGACCGCTAGGTCCTTTGAATGAACTCAATTCGTTCGAATTAATCTTCTAAGATGTCTGCTGTTTTGAAAAATATTTGCGTCTCAATTCCACAAAAATATATTTTCCGAGGGCTTTCATACATTACTTCTTTGGAGAACTTCACATCACAGTGGCATATATGTCAAACGTACATATACAGTTCTCCAAAGCAGCAATGTATGAATCTCTAGAGGGCTCTGAACTTAATTGGCTTACAACTTGGTGAAGAATTGTGAAGTAGTCAACATCGGAAGTTTGAGATACCCCTGCTTGTCAACTTATGTTGAGTCTCTTAAGCTCGTGTAACGCTCATTTGAACAGGAGAGGACAGCTGGTAGTCTTATATAATACGAAGTAATATATTCCTTCTAGAAGTATCACAGATAATCTGAATAAATTATTCAAGGTTGAGCACTTTAGTTCTCTAGGTCCAATATATAGAAGAAATCTAATATAAAGCGTATATCATAACTCCAAACTCACATTCAAATCTCTTCGCAGATCCCAATAACAAGGCATTCGAATGCACGGTGTGCGGCAAAGGACTCGCCAGAAAGGACAAACTCACAATACATATGCGCATACATACGGGCGAGAAACCCTATATTTGTGAAGTATATAATGAAAACAATTACAACTACAAACAAATCGAACATTTTCTAACCTAAAATAAAAAAAATCTCATTTGCATTGTAGGTGTGCAATAAAGCATTCGCTCGACGCGATAAACTTGTGATTCATATGAATAAATTCAAGCATGTGACGCCAACGAATATAGCGCCATTGGGCAAGCGACTCAACAATATGGTGAAGAAGAAAGAGCCCGAACCGGAGGACAATAAACAGAATTTGGAATTGCAATTGCAACAACAGGCCGTACAAGTGGCCACACAGAATATTATAGTGCAAACCACAGGTGGCCAGCATAGTGCACAAACTACCGCCATACCGGGCATCATAATACCGCATCATCATCAGCAACAGTTGTCGTGGACTTGTGAGCTATGCGGACGTATGTTCTCGAGTCGGGACGAATGGACATTGCATGCAAAGAGTCATCTAGAGGTGAGTTGTTGTTGATGGATGACTTTAATGAACCGTTATTGTCACTATAATTTTCCACAAATTGTTATATATAGTATTGACAACAGGAACAGGAAATTATAGAGGAAACTAAACCAATAACAGCAACAGCAACAACAACAGCCAACGCGGGAAAGCAGAGCAGCTTTCCAACTGAGTCCAATCAAAATACGAATACAATGCAAGTCGAGATGAATGCACGTCGAGAGAAAATAATCATACAAAATCAGATGATTATAAACGCGCAACAGCAACAGCAGCAACAACAACAGCAGCAGCAGCCGTCACACGCGGGCAAAAAGTTTAAGAAGCACACGCAACAGTCAACATTATTTTCAACTACGGCAGCGATGTCCAACAACAATAGCAACAACAACAATAATAATAACAACATGGGCAGCAGTGGCAATATTCGTAATAGCAACAATAACAGTAACAACAACAACAATAGCAACAATAACCGCAATCCAACTGAAGTAACTAAAAATAACTGAATTTTCTCATATAGATGTATGTGTATGTGTGTGTGTGTTTGTGCTTGTGTGTCGTATACTATATATATTCACCCCAGTGATCCTAAACCAACAGACAGCGGAAGGCATTTGTATCTCAATCAGTAAAACAAGTCACAAGTTGTCCCGCTCCCCTCCACCGTTGTTGATCACCCCCCAACCAAAAACTCCTCTTTGTTAAACTGTTTCAACTAAGTTTGCATGTTTGTGTATGTATATGTGTACATATGTATGTATGTATGTATTGTGTAATATAACTTTGCGTGTACGTATTTTTCTTCTTCTTCTTCTTCTTTTTGTCTTTTTCTTATTCAACACTTGTATGTTGTTAACCAAAACCACCAAAACTATTATCCACAACAACCCCAACCTTGCTCGCTAACAACTCCAACTACAAAAACAACAAATCCAACAACCAATCAACCAATCATGCATCCAGTTTAGTCATCACTTTCACTAACAATGATTCGCTTCATTTCCACTAGATTTCCCATTTATTTGCACACTCCCCCACGGCAGCCACATACGTCCAAGCGCAACTTAACGGCCTCAATTTCACTGCTGATAATCAAACTGTTACAGCCAGCGTCGCCAGCATTAACAACGCAACTAATAATGGCACCGTTAATGCGAACAACATCAACAACAGCGCCATTGTCACGCCCAATTTGAATGCGAATGCCACCATCACAACAAATACAACGCAAGCGACTGGCGGCGGCAATGCCGGTGTGCCGGTCGTCACCTACAATGGCAATCAATATTGTGTAATCACACGGAATGAGGTGGGCGCCGCCGAGAAATCGGAATTGCTGCAAATTCACGGGCAATTCACCACCGACAAGGAGGGTAAGACGAATATAATTCTGATGTCGCCGGTGTCGGTGCCGATGCAAATGCAGATGCACGTGCCAATGCAGGTGGAGGTGCAAAATCCGAATTGAATTCATTTCGAGCGAGGCAAAGTGTAGTCAACATTGAGAGGCGTGCATTGCAGTGAAAGGTTCACCAGGAAAGGTTCGAATCCATTCGGCGGCGGCGGTAATTGTCGGAAGCCAGAAGGCAGTGGTTAAACAGGAAGGTATTTAGTGATTGCTTTAAACGAGATAACGAAATCAACAAATCAAATGGTTTTCCAAATTTCGACTTTGTAGTTTAAGTGGAAAACATCAAATTAGTGTGGCAACTATGTAATATAAATCAATGTTTGATATGAAGCAGTTCAAATTATACCCAACGCACGTGTAATGTGCAGTAGTAAACGAAACTTATAGTGTTATGAGACGCTTAAAATACGTATAAATTTTTAAGGTTATTGAAACCAAAACAAACAGAAAACTCTTTTTCAGAGTCATTCAGACTTACTCATGGATAATCGGAAAACTAATTTTTTACCACAACTGACACGATAATCCGTATTACTTTCGAAAAACTTTTTAGTATCGTTCCACAAATTTTTCAAAGTTAAAAGTTCTAAAAGTATGTATTCAATTTAGAGTAGCTGGTGGACGCAGTCCGTTTGTATCGTTTCATGGCTGAGGAATTCACATGCGTTATATAGAACTTTTTAAGAAATAAGTTATGTGTGTAGTTAGAATGCTAATTAACCGCTGCGGATTCAATTGGAGACTCACTTTTGACTCACATTATTTAATAGACAATGTCAATCATCCAATATTTATTTCTGTTATGAAAACCTTACCGGCAGAATCTGTCGACTGCCTAGTGCGAACTTGTATATTTCTAATATTTTGATCTTCAAGCCGCTGCACACCCTCCATACTCAATCCTCTAGCGCGTACTTGGGAGGCTTTGAAATTTTGTTCAGCTGCGAGCGCTCTTAACTCGACTCTCTAGCACGCGATTGCGAAGCGAAGAGAATGACTTGCAAGACGATTTTCAGTTTCAGATTAAGATTCTCCATCACGGAGTCGTTTTGATACCCTCACCTTGGAACTATTTCCAGAAAGTTCAGATTCTAGCAATAAATGTAGCCTATGGAACTCGATTTCTTTTGCATGGCCACTACGGACACGCTCGTAGAAGTCCAGACGTTGAACCCAATTTTCGACGGTTTTCAAGCATAAATCGGCCGATACTCATCAACCGTCGCTGGCTTGTTGGCATATTGACTAGGCCATTTCGTTAGGTAACACGTTCACCGTAATTGGTTTTCAATAAATCGATCGGTTTGTGGCGCCGTCGTGTTGGAAACTCATATTTTCAAAGTCGATATCATCAAATTCGGGCCAAAAATATTCGGTTATGATTGGGCAGTCAGACAGGATGATTATGACAACCATAAATTGGACGTAGCGCTCTTAAAGTTGAGGTCTTTAACTCAGAATTTCGGTAGTAAATTTTACTGAATTCTACTCGTTGTTAAATCGTATATCTTTCATTGATGAAATGGCGAATCTTACAGAAGAGGAATGTCAAAAGATCGGGGAAAAATTTGGCGTCCTTTGCTGTTTTACCTATTGGTCTACTTTTGTAGTGCCCCAATTGAAAAACGCTTTTTAACATGGAATATTATTGCACTTGCAAATTTCATACTAAAATGTTTGCACTTATTATGTACTTTGTCGTGCGTTGGGTATAAAAAAGAAATGGATATGAATTTCATATTTACATGTTAATAAATTGTCTTCAAGCTAATATTACGAAAAAAATAGTTCAAAATATGTGTACACATTATAATTATAGTTCGCATCGCAAGTATCTCTGTATGGCTTGCTGCGGTAAGGGGAAAAAAAATGAAACAACTTAATAAGTTTGAAACTGCAATTAAACACTTTTAGAAACTTGCTTGTCACAGCGTTGGCTGTCTACAAAATCAAAAAAAAAAAAAGTTGAAAAATTATAAAAACTAAAAAATTCCAACAAAAAGAAAATGCAAGCAAAAAAACACCATAAAGTTGCAATAGCTAACGCTCTTAATATAAATTTTTAAGTATTAACACGTTAAGAGTAAAGAATATATATGTATAACTATAAATTTTAAGAAAAACTAAAGAAAAAAAAAATACTTTGAAAAAGTTTGTAAATAATAAAGTAAATTAGAAGAAAAAAGTGATCGCCTCCATGCAAAGAAAAAAATAATTAATATATTAGTAATAAAAACACACCGATAAAATTAAAAAATCGAATAATTGTCACACAAATCCATAAGCGACATATAATATATATATATGTATGTATGCACCCCGAAAAAACTTTGCATAAGCGCTTTTTAAATTAAACTTAAAAGTGAAATTTGTAAATGATTTTATAGTAACGAGTGAAAAAAGCTCCAAAAACAAAAGTATGAACTTACACTTTACCTTTAAATAGCCGTCAAAGAATTTGAAAAAAAGAAACAAAAAATCTGTGTTTGTGTATGATTAGGATTAAGTGAAATTTAAGTACATATCTGGGATAAAAGAAGTAAAAAATTAAAAAAAAAAGTGATGAATAGAGCATACAAAAATTTAGCAATTAGCTAAACACGCTCTATATTTGTATGAAGGTGTTGTAATATAACGGAGAATTATTATTACAAATAAGACGAGAGGAGATATTGAAAACATATTTATAAAAGTAGATTTTAATTTATGTCGGTTATGTTATTTTATTGCATGTTTATTGACTTATTATTTTTTTAAGGAGAAAATAGGCTTTTCATTCCTATTTTCCTACATGGCGACACTATGTGATTCAAATGAGTTTATAAACATTATTCTAAGGACTTTCCTATAGAAAGTAGAACTAAGTATTTCTGTAAACATTGATCTCTTGAGCTTCAGAATTGACTTATGTGCAATATATTAAGTTGTAAAATATCTCCCTTCCACCTTTTTGTCTTATGAAAAGACGCTATGCATGATTAGTTTGGATATTGCGTTCAACAGTTATAGACGTGTAAACATAACGGCGAAATTCGCGCTATTTTAAAGTTTTCCTTCGTTAAAGGCAAATTCGCTAGAGAAACGTTTGGTGAGATTAATGGTGTTTTGGGGGATGGTGCTCTATCACTACGAACCGCGAAGGAATGGTTTCGACGATTCAGAGCGGGTGAAAACGACACAATGGATAAACCAGCCGGCGGAAGACCTGTGACGACGAATACCGATCAAATCATGGAAAACATCGTGTTAGACCGGCATGTGGCATCTCCTGACATCGCCCAGGAGATGGGAGTTAGTCACCAAACCATTTTAAAACAACTGCAGAAGTCTGGAAGGTGAATCGTCCCAAACAGTGGCCAAGCCGGGATTGACGGCCATGAAGGTTTTGCTATGTGTTTGATGGAATTGGAAGGGAATCATGGACTATAAGCTGCTCCAAGCCAGACGCTTAATTCTACCATCTACTGAGAACAACTGGACCGTTTAAAGCAGGCGATCGACCAGAAGCGCCCAGAATTGGCCAACAGGAATAGTGTAGTGTTCCTCCAGACCACACACTTCGTTAATGACTCGTCAGAAGCTACGGGAGCTCGGGTGGGAGGTTTTATCGCATCCACCATATAGCCCGGACATAGCGCCAAGTGATTACCACCTGTTACTGTCCATGGCGAACGCCCTTGTGGTGTAGAGTTGAACTCAAAAGAGGCTTGTGAAAAGTGACTGTTCCAGTTTTTTGCAAATAAGGAGGGGGCTTCTTCGAGGGGGGTATATTGAATTTGCCGTCTAGATGGAAACACATGGCGTATATTTTAACTAAATCCGATCACAGTTATACTTTTTATAAAGCATTGAAGCCAAAAAGAGACAAAAAGTGGAAGAGATATTTGACAACCTAATACTTAACTATTTTCCATTTAACATTTCATATTAAACAATTGTCTTAGTTTGTGATTCTATAAGAGACTCTTTCGATCTTGCTAGAGAACTAGTTCTTTCGGAAAGAGAAATCGTGGCTTTGATTGATATTGTTATTTTTCTAGTCAAAATCGGTATCTGAGTCGATATTTAAAGATAATTTGCTTAAAAATTGTGAGTCCTCTTAAATCTCTTCTGTAACAAAATGCTGGGTTATATTGTTTAGGGTTCATCATACAGGTGTTGATTTGAAAAATATTTTTGTTAATAATTTCATTTATACTTGTACTTTAACTAACGCCCATCTTATAATCGGTTTGTTATATATGCAATATATTATGTATAAGTCCACAATTATATAAATATGTACAAGTACATACACATATATAGAATATACTGAGTTATTGATATTTACATTTATAATTATTACTTAAACATATTATTTACATATATATTTATTGCATATTTGTAGTATTGAAGAGCCAAATGATGGCTCGTTAAATGATAACTTAAATGTGTAGAATGTGAAAAGAAAAACATTGTAAAAAACAAAAACAAAAACGAATTCGTAGAAAGCATATGCAAGTATTGTAGTTGATAAAAGAAAACAAAAAAAAAAGAAACAAACAAAACAACAACTATTTACGATAATAAATAAAATTGAAGTGTAAAAAAACAATTCGAAGGTGAGTTATTATTTAGAGAATATATTTTTTTTATTTTACTCCGAGGTGTTTGAGTACAATTTATCAAGTTTTTCTCGAAAGAAGATATTTTATGTACATATTTATGTTTTAGCGAATCGTAAAAAGGAAAGATTGTTTAGCCAGAAACTCAGCGTAGGTTTTGAGAGAAATAGACAATTGGTAAAGGTCTCATTTTTGGATTATAAATTGCATTCCTCTAACTTGTAATTGATTACATTTGAATGCAATAAGTGTCAGCTAAGTTATGTCATATTTGTTTTGCTGTTATTTACCATTAAAGTGGCAATTAATTGCGCAATCGTCAGCACCACACAAATACCAGCTCTTTTTCTTCTTATTTCTTACACAAATACTAGCTATTCTTCTTATTTCCTCCCAAAAACGAGCCTATATCACTTGAGTTCAAAAGATTCTGAATGAAATCTTAGTAACCGAAAAGTCTGTTTGCAAGAATTCCAACAAACCACTAAGACAAATAAATACGGCAAACACCAACCAACCACTTCCACCAAACTGTTTTTGAACTGTTGATTTGACCATAAAAAGCAACTTGCTGCTGCAAAAATAGCTGCGACGACATACTATATACGAGTACGGACTAAGTAAGAACAACAAGAGTATGAAACATTTTATGAGCCAAAAGCGGCAAAGTGGGGGCATAAATTATCCAACGTAATCGGTGGGTATTTACATGTGTGTTTGTGGCTTTGTGTGTCTGTATGCGTTTATTTGAAAAGTTGTATCTTGTGAACCCAGTCAACAAATTTTTTTAAATATTTTTTGAAATACCACTTGTTTTTTATTTATCTTGTAGAAAATCCATACCCTATGTTTCATGAGAGACGTAATGATTACTCTGCGGATTGAATTATGATTACTTCATCCGTTAGGAATAAGGAGAAAATGTAAGATCCGTTCCAACGATCCGTTCTAACAATTGAGTCTACATAGTTGATCAGCGGCCGAATTTATATACGTCCAAGGGCTATCAACACGGCAGCACTCCTTGGAATCTTTCCTGTTGTTACTACAACAATGATCACAAGATAATCTCTGGTAATTAGAGAGGGCTGTTCTATTTTTGTTATTGAAGGAATAAGAAGATGTATCTTTCTAAGATGTTTCTTATTAAAATATTGAGTTTTATAAATTCATTCTAACGTATTCTTTTATGACTTGACCGAACTTTCCATACTGTTTCTCCTTATGACTGAGAATATTTATGTTTTAATCTAGAAATACACTGGAAGCTTCATACCGGCTTTTATACCGAGCTTGAAATCGTATTGTAAACCTTTATCGAACTACTGGACCATGGTGACCTCAGCTATGATGACTTCGTTATCATTTCAAAAATTATTTAGATTAATTTAAAGAGCTTTTCAGGGAATTATTGAAGTTCTCCACGAGAGATCCTATCTTAAGTCTGTATACCTCTCTTAAATGATTTTTCAACAATAAGTTTGTTCAATTACAGGGAGAAGAGCTCTGATCCTGTGAGCTTTTTGATTTCGAAACTCGAATGTGTTCTTTACAATTACGAAAAAAGGAGATAAAATCAACCTCTTCAAATCCACCCAATGTTTCCCTATGAAAATTCTTCAGTGAGCAGGTCGACAGATTGACCATTATTTATATGGAATCACTCATAGAAAGAGAAAACATCAACATTTGGATCTACTCTCTTTACGAAAGAGTTGCTGAGGCATATTATTTCGTAGAAATTGACTCGTTAGCGAGGTGGCAACTGATCTTCAGGAAACAAATAATTTATATATAAATAGTAGCCTCACCTTGATCGCTGGCAATATTGACTTAAGAATTTTGCAGTTTGATTTAACATAAGGAGCATTTGGAGTCAAAATTCAGTGTCTAAAATGACTGAGGCTGAAGGTTAGTATAGCTAAATCTAATCAATTACGTCACTACTTTGACATACAACTTCAATATTTTACTCTCTACTAAAGCTAGTAATACTCTTAACTCACTCAAAGGTAAATATTGGAGCGTACGTACGCGTTTGCTTGTTGGGAATAATTAGCACAGAATAGCAAATTGAATATTTAACAATGAAGCAATAACAAAAACGCCTACAAACGTAACAACAACTATTAACTGCCAAACGAAAACTAACAATCTCGACCATAATATAGCGTCAACATTAACAAGTGTCAGCTGCTGCTGCTGCAGCCAATCAACCTACATACCTATCACCTTCAATCGATTCTGAGTGCATGCCAGCGAAACTGTCGGATCAGTTGAGTTTTTAATTCTCGCGCGGACGGTCGTTTACGGTGATTTACAAGTCAAGTTGCACGCAAGATGTTAAATGGAAAATTCTATACGGGTCTGCCACCCGGCATGATCGAACGGGGCGCGACGCAACGTAATCGCTTGCAATCGAGTATATTCTGGCCGGACGATACCAAAGTCGACTCGGCGTTGGAGACGCGCGTTAAACGACGCAATAGCTTGCAGATTGCACAGGCCGAAAGGCCACGACTGCACATGCAAGCATCGGTGAGCGGTGGCGGTGATGCCGACATAAATACGCGACAATTATTCCAGAAGGAGTTTTCGAAATCGTCAATCGAGTTTTTGGATAATCTTGGTGATGAAACGAAGGCGAGAAAGCCACTGCTCTTTAGAGGTCAAAGGAGTGCTGCTACCGAGGTGACTGCCAAACCGACAGCCATGAAACTGCCACTGCCCGTGAATGTGGTGAATGCTGGTTATACCACCGCCAAGAAGAAGCAAGCTTTCACATCGAAAATCGAATTCTACGATTATGTGGGTGACGAATTGAACAATCGTAATAATTTAAGACGCGCCAAAATGGATATGAACGACAAGAAGGAGATGGAGCGGAACACGAAGAATAGCCCCAAATTGCAGGTGAAAAATAATATGCGCGATTTAAGCGCAAACGAGAAGCTATATCCTGCAGAGCGACGTGAGAAGGCAGAGATTGGGAGAGTGGGTAACAATAATGTACAGGATAAAGCGGAGATACAACTAAAGAATAATATGCGCGCAGAAACAGAGCACAGACCGCGGGATGACTATATCGCTGAAGCATTTGATGAGGAATACGAAGATGTGCGACACAATCCGCGAACAAGCGTCGATCGTTTTAGAGATGAACGCATACGTGAACTGGACTTTTTGGAAAGTAGACGCACTGTAAGTCCAGAGCATGTCCATAGACGTGAGCAGCGCATACATGAAATGTACGAAGATGACTATGCACCACCCAGCGGACGTTATGGGCGTGTGCCGACAGTGCGTCGTTCCAACAGTGTTGGACGTTTCACGACACCACCTAAGCGCATACTAAAGCAACCCATAAGAACGCGCAGGCATTATGAGGATTATGCAGATGTTGGTTATAGAAGTAATGAGCTCAATAGAGGCGGTGAAGGTTTTAGGCGCAGGAATGTGTATGAGCGGGAGGCATATAACGAGCACGATACTGAGGAAAATTTGGATTACATGGTGGACCGCATGAGAAATATGCGCGTTCGCACATCACCGAAAAAACATGTCACCTACAGCGATGACACCTACTCTCACGACGACGAAATGCCAAGTCAGTCACGACGTCCGCTTGCGCAGTCGCGCAACCGCGCGCCACTTCCACTAAAAACAGCAACAAATATGCGCAGCGGAAGCAACAATCTGCAACGTCAACAACCAGCGTTGCGCCGCTACAATAGCGAAATAGATATCGTCGATGATGCTAATGAGACGTTGGAGCAGAAATTTATGGAAAATGACATACGCGGTTGTGCAACAACAATCAAGTCATTAAACAGCATTACATCTGGTAGTTACAACAACAAGAGCAATAACAACAGCCAGAGCATGGAGGATGAGGAGCACAATCGCGTGGTCAATAAAATAAATAACAACAAAAACAATAATTACAATACAACAACAAGTCGTCTTAACAATCAAACTATCGCATCAGCTGCACGGAAAATCACACCAAATACGCCAACAGCCGCGACAACAAAGCAAAACACCGCCATGCGGAGCGCAACACCAGAAGCAGCGGGCGCAGGCGCAGGCGCGGGTGCGGATGCCAAAAGGCATTTGCGCAGCAACCTCTGTTTCCACAATGGCGAGATCATTGCGAGCGATGCTGACGGTTCGACGTCCGTAAAGGCACCCACGCGCAATGCGCGCAGCACTGCGACGCGTCAGCGCGTCAGTGTGGGTCTGCCTGACTAACAGCTGACTTGGCGCTGAGCTAAGCTGAGCAGCGGCGATGCTGCTGTAGTGAATAACGCGCGATTGGTGAATGGCTCGTTGCGCTCGTACTTGTGTTTTGAGCGCGCGTTCGCTAATACAATGATCATTCATAATATGAGACATGCCAACGTGTAGTTTGCTGTTTTTTTGTTTGAATCTTAAAATGTTCGAATTTTTAAATGGAAAATTAACAAAGTGACTTCAGAAACTGTATAGCATATACAGACACATATGCAAATTGCAATACTATTTACATATCTATGTCAATATGTATCAGTAATTCAGTATATACTGGCTTTTGTGTTTTTATTTGGTATTTTATGGTATTGTGTGTTCTCAAAGTTGAAATCTCATAAATACTAACGCGAACACACATAATGCAAGCCTACACTTAAATTCAAGAACACTTCGCCATAAACAATTTATGTATAATAACTTCAATATACTATAAGGGAATAAGTAATATTTTGATTATAACTTTAAGATTAATGGTATTTAAGTACTTACATCAGTATAGAGGTGTATTTGAAATCAATTAATTGGAAAATGAAATTCTTCCTAATGACTTATAAAAAATCAATTCTAAATCTAAAGAATAGTTTGGCTTTCCACAGAGATTAAAGCCAAACCGCTTTAGCCTATCAGGTACGGAGTGGATAGGATAAATATTACTTGAAATATTTACATCGCACAATAGTAAAAAACATCAAAAAGTCAGCTATTATGACGTCAGCAATTACGTTATAGTAGCAAAATGCAATTTGCCTCATTGGCAGTTAAATTACTTACTTTATATTTGTATTCGTAAGGCAACTTATAATAATAATAATATAGAATATACATAGATATTTGCTTAAACTTGAACATTATTTGTTTTAGTGAAGTTTAAGCTTTGTAGGTCTATACTTAACCCTGGATGGTTATACTTATTTTACATACACTAATGTTATACTTCGTTGAATCGACGAACTTCACTTTCTTTTATTTCTTAAAGGAAAACTTTTTCATTAAAAAATACACAAAAATAATTTCTGATAAAATTTTTTATTTAGAATTAAGGAAATGAAGTTTTTCCAATTTTTTTGTTACAAAGAAACGTAGACGGTGCGTCGTCGATTCGACAAATGTATAACCGTCCAGGGTTAAATACAACTAACTAACTAACCTAATTTCTACCATAACAGGACTATTACTACTCGTCAATACCCCATAAAAATATATACATGTTTAAAAAAAAATGGAAATATATTATTTTTTGTACAATACATATGTCCCATTTCAAACTGTATGTAATATATCATGTATTAACTATAATTACTTTCTTCGTATTCAAGAAAATCTATTTACATGATTTGTATTTTGATAAAATGTGCAATTAATCTTCTTTTAAAAAGTAAATATTAATACAAAAATATTTAACTCGACTAATCAAAATGTTACTACTAAAAAAATATAAAAAATTATTAAATATATTTCCGGATTTTTATTTGACATTAAATTAGTATTTGAAATATTGATCGATGAATAATTATCTATCTATCTATCCAAGAGGCAGAGATATTTCTATATAGATATCCTTATTGGTAAGAATAATAACTTTTGCTTTTGTTAACTCTACTAGCAGATTCAAGAATCATTACTGGTTTGCTGAATGTCGTCGGAACCGTACCAGCACAAATGATGCTTCAAGAAGGGGACAATAGGTAGTCAACGGCAGTCAATTGTGTTTGGTCACCGTAAAATTAAATTGACTGAGTTGAATAAAATCATTCACGAGGGCAACGTCTGGCTCATTCAGTTTGTGATACGACCGATGAGTTGAAGGAATTACGCTATGCACCACTCCCACACCCTACCCACCGTCTTCGTTGGAATTGGTAACCAGCGACTGTTTCCTTTTTCACAAACTCAAAATGTGTATCGGTGAAAAGAGACTTCACTCAAATGTGACTTTCAAGCTGGAAACAAACACGCCTATTTTGAAGGTCTCGAACCGGTATCGAAATGTTGGGTGGAACTTTGGTCGAATAATATAGCCATACTGTCATCATTCGACCAGGGCCAAGGGTAGTAAATCCAAAAGTCCTATTGAGTTTTTTGATGAACTGATGGTGCTTATCATTGCTGCAGTAGAAGAATAAATCATTCAAAACTAATCAAGTGACATTTCTCGACCGGATACAATTCAGAGTCGGTTATAGTTACGTCGACAAAGATTTGATCTCAACGATATTTGAAAGAGCTAGTTCTTGTTGTAACAGTATAAAAATTACATAAATTTACCGATATTAAAGTTTTTGATCGGATAAAATAGTAAATCAATGATACTTTGACTATCTTTCGCATATCCTGCCCTGTTTGAAGTTGTTTATTTTTCAAGTTTCGTCAGAGTAAGAAGAGATTCCTCTGTCAAGGCGATGTAATACTATATTTTAGCCATCAATGAATAGGCTCTTTAAATAGTGTTTTAACAAAATTGGGTTATCTTAAAATCAATGAACATAACCTAATAAAGGTTTACGATTGTACTCCGATACCTTTCTCTGAAGACCTTTCGCTCTCTTAAGTTTTCAGAGAAAGTGATTTCCAATACTAATTCCTTGCTATTTCACTGTCAAAGTAATTGAACACATTCATCTGCTGAAGTTTCGAAATGAAATTGTTACATAAAAACTACTTTATAGTAGTAAAGTCAGTACCGTAAACTAACAAGTAGCCTAACGATTTTGGCTAACAAATTATGACAAGCACGAACTCATTTCGGGCATAAATATGCAAGCATGTGGATCGCCATTGCAACAACTACCGTTATTACGCAATTAACTCACAAATCTCAGCCGTGTTACCGACACATTATATGCGTTTTATGGATGGAGTCCCGCAATTGGATATTCCCGTCGGTCGCTTTGACGGTAATTAAAAGCTAATGATTTTTCATATTATTTAGACATTGCAATTGTGCATTTATGCGTCCCAAAGATAAACAAATAAATGCATAACGAACATAGCAACAACATGCGAGGCATAAAACGCGAACTCGCTGGACAGGATATGCTGAGGAAATGTGCGCATGCGCGCGACAACTATTGAGTAATTTGAAAAATTCAAGTCCAACACGGCCAATGCAATCAAGCGGCTAAAGAAACGGTTAAATAAACGGTTACGCAACAGTTATTGCGCGCGCGCGTCTGAAAACAAAGCAATCGAGAGAGCAAACAGGCGAAAGAAAAAGAAAATGTGAAATAATCAATTACGAAAACACCGGCAGCAATGAGGGAAAATAGCTGCAACTTGCCGCTTGCCACTTGCAACACGCCAACCGGGCGACTTGTTGTTATTGGTCACGGATACATACATACAGACATAATAAATAAATTACCAAACGAGCGCAAAGCAAGCCAGTAACGACAACAACAACAAAATTGTTCCGCATTTGTGCGCGCAGCACATCCTGTAGCGCCAACGATTGGGCAAGACCAACAGCTGCTTGCTGCTTGCTACTGGCTTGTGGCTGCTGCCGATTGACGCACGGACAGACATCAATGCCAAGGCAATTGGTTGATGCTGCTTGCCACGGCCTTAGAAAGTAGTGCATGAGCTGCGCGACTTGCGGCATGTGGTTGCTACATGCCACATGCGAACTCCTTATGGCAACCCGATTGACTGCATAAAGCAAAAGTGATTGCAATGTTGCCGCGCCTGCTTGTTGTGTGGCTGTCTGTCTGTCTGTGGCTTAGTTGCACGCGCACGTTTCCTGCATTTGAACCTGAACTTCGAAAAAACGAAAGCAATTCGTTATGGGTAAATAAAAGTCAGAGAGACATAATACTCGTATTTTTTACTATTTCACAATTTTCGGTTAATTTCTTATTTTCTTATTTAACCCGTTCCCGTTGCTTTTGCGCCACTTTGTTGCCAAATTTGATTTGCGAGTTTTTACACACACACTCATATAACGGTGGATATGTACCATAACCTAGCAAATCGTAAATGGTGAGGCTGCGACGAGTCAAACAGGTACTTCCTATCGCAGGAATTTTCAGCAATCAATAAAAAGCACTTCACATTCGGTTAGGTTAAAAAGTGGAAATCATAGTTTTGGATGTGTCAACTAATTGAATTAATTAGGAAAAACGACGTGTAAAAAGAATGTGCGAATATTTGACATACCTTAGTGTTATTAGTGGTCCCTTTATGGTGGGCGATTGGAAACCCGATGTACGTTTTAATTTGCGAAGAAAACTTATCTCACATATTTTGTTTTTAATTATTTTTTTAAATTTGTCTTTATCCTAGGCACTATGGGTCTGTTATGCAAAAATCTTAAATGTACAATTTTTTGGACAATTTTTTCTCAAGTGAAACCACAGATGATAGGCAGTATTTTTGTAAAGTTTTATTCATAGATTTCGTCCATTTTCAATACCAATGAAGATAACGTCATTGGTTCCTTATGTATACATTATAAAGTGAAGAAATCAGATGGAATTCATAATTGAGTTATATGGAAAGTAGTCGTGGTTGTGAACCGATTTTGACCATTTTCCATCCGTTGGTATCAGGGTGTCAAGAAAGTATTATGTACCGAATTTCATTGCAATCGGTCGAGTAGTTCCTGAGATATGGTTTTTGACCCATAAGTGGGCGACGCAACGCCCATATTCCATTTTGTAAAAAAATCTGAGTGCAGCTTCTTTTCGACATACCTTCTGTAAAATTTAGTGTTTCTGACGTTTTCCGTTAGCAAGTTAACGCACTTTTATTAATTTTCTATCTAACCTTAATATGGGAGGTGGGCATGGTTATTATCCGATTTCAACTATTTTCATGGTGTGTGGTGGGGTAGGTAAGGGAATCGACTGCAGAAAGTTTGGTTTATGTAGCTTTATTGGTTTGCAAGATATATAAAAAACCTATTTGTGGGCGGAACCACGCTCACTTCCAAAAAAAAAAAAAATTACACATAAATATGTCCCTCCTTAATGTGATCCTCTGTACCAAATTTTAATTTCATAACTTTATTTATGGTTTAGTTATGTCACTGTATAGGTTTTCTGTTTTCGCCATTTTGTGGGCGTGGCAGTGTACCGATTTCGTCCATACCAACCTCCTCACGGTCCCAAGGAACATGTGTACCAAGTTTCGTCAAGATATCTTAATTTTTACTCAAGTTATCCGTTGCACGGACAGACGTACGGACGGACAGATAGACATCCGGATTTTAACTCGTTTCGTCATCCTGATCATTTTGATATATATGAGCATGTATCTAACTCGTTTAGTTGTATGACTTATTAACAACCGTTATGTGAACAAAACTATAATACTCTCTTAACAACTTTTGTTGCGAGAGTATAAAAATAGGAATTATATATAGATATACATGAAATCCTTGATTAATTTGGCACTTTGGAAACCTAGAGAAATTTTCGATGTTTTAATATCTGTTTTGTTGTAATATCGACTAAGAAAAACGATTCGTAAACCAGCTGTAATATTTTACTAACATTTCGTTGAAATGAAGATGCTCACAACTCTTTATGCTTTAAATGACGTTTTTGTATTTTAAATGGATGTAAATGTAATTCAATGTGAATAATGAGGTCTTAAGTTGTTTTGGAAATACATGAAATTCCAGAACGCTTTCGTGTTCAGGATATTTTGAAGTTCAGTGCCGCGTGGATCTTAGTTGATTCATTCTAGAGCTCATTTATTTCAGCTTCTTCATTGCACTAAGATAAGCGAAAGCTCAAATCTAGTCAATTAATTCTTATTGGCTACAATTACATTTTGTAACCTCTCCTTTGGAAACCTCCTTGCCGTAGTTTCATATTGCGTTTCTAATGTAAATAGACCGTGGGTCTACCTTATAATATTTTAGATCTTAGTCTCGGACGAAGAATAGTTCTAACTCCACCAGTGGGGTGGTCGAATTTAATGTTGGTGTTAAGGAAAAACGATCGATTTGTTTGAATTCCTTGATGGATTTGTGAGTTTGTGTGATTATTCGGAAAAAAATAATATTCAGAGACATCTCGAACAAGTGGCAAATTACCTGGACGCCATGAAGCTATCCCTGAATCAATACGGATATTTAGAGCCTTTAATTGCCAGTTAAAAAATTACTTCCGTCCTCAAGTCGTTTACGCAAACCTTCAGGAAACCTAACGCGTTCGTGTGGGTGGCCGTTTTTCATGTTCTTAAATAAGTAACAAAACAAAAAAATTTAATATAACTGTTGGGAATCTCCTCTTTTATTTATTGCCCGCACTTAACGTCAAGTTCAATGCTGAATGGGTGCAATAAACCCATTTAATGAATAATGATGAGTAATTTAGTTAAGCAAGTTTATACAATACCACATAAATGCATAATAAACTGAAAGTAAAAGAAAAGTGTGATTCGTATGCAAATAAAAGATTTGCAAGCATTAAGAAAAACTGGCATACAAACTAATTACCTTGGCCGCCGTTGAACCGCGCTCATGAAATGCGCCACACCAACCAAAAGAAAAATGCAACTAAATGCTCGCCGTATGAAACGGTAATAAGAAAATATCAGTAAGTATTTATGCTATTGCAACCACTTAACACAATATCCCGCCTACCCCGTACTTTTAGTTCCCCCCTCGCTAATTCCCAATTGGCTTACACCAACGTTTTCCCGCTCGCAATGGCTCGGGAAATGCAAATGCGAACACCACTTGTTGCACCATCGCAGGCGGCATGCTGGCGCGGATGGCGGAGCGCATAACTGCTGGCAACACATTTAACTTTTTGCTTTGCAGATAGCAGATAGCGATCGAAATGGCCAACAAATGCGGTCTGAACTAGTGCCAGAGCCACCGGCAAGCCAACGACGAACCATCGCAACGGCCGCGCGACCATCACTTGGCGCGGTGTGGTGTGCGGTGCGGCAGCGCGCTTAGCTTTTGGCATTAGGAAGCTGCATAAAACCGATGCGCTCATTGGGAAAACTTTCAGTTTCATAGAGACAACGTTGGCGCGTAAACCGTTAGTTACAAGGTATTCGCGTTGAAACGCTTTGCGATTGAATTGTGGTATTTTGCATTGTGCAGAGTTGTGCTACGCGTCGATACACGCCTTTTGTGTTTGCTTCGCAGCACATGTACGATTACTAAGCGTTGAATATAAAAATTAAAAAAAAAAAAAACAAAACAAAAACATTTGTTCATTGAATTGTGCGATTAAGCATTTGAATTTTGCGTGCCGCTGAAGGTGTTTTGGTGATTGTGAATTTTGTAGAGTCCAGCGCGTGAACATGAAGAGGCTTTGGAATGTAAGTAAATAGACAAACGTACGTATGTCTACAGTCGAAATAAATCAGCGAAGTGAATAAATCATACACCCATATGTTCAATTGTGTGTGTTTAACCCAAAATAAGTAATCGAATGCTTCAATGAAGGCGATTTTGTTGGGTTGTACTGTAGTTATTGTACTTTGTTGCAATGTTTACAAATTTACTGGAATGTCCACTTTCGAAATGAACGCTCTAATTTTTGTATGCATGGCTACTCTCATATCAAAGTTTGTTACATCACAAATTTTGCAAGGAGCAAAGTCGCATTTGCATCTTTAACACTATGAATAGAGGAATTATAGTTTGAGTCATGAAAATATATGTAAGTAGAGTTACAGAGTTAGGATTTTGTGTTTAACAGTTAAAAAGAAATCTGGTGGTATTCTTATTCCAGCCTCTTCTTTTCATTTGTAAAGAAAAAAAAAGAAGTATGTGAGAATAAACTTCTTCGAAAGGAAACTTCCAAATTCGATCTTGTTGTGAAGTAACATTTATAAGTCGATTTATAATATTATTTTTAAAACAGCTTGGTAATAATTTGGTAAAGTAATTTGAAATTTAACTCGGCGCAAAGCCCACTGTAGAATTTCTAAAACGTTCTATATAAGTCATGTCCAAGATTTTTGAAGACTAAATAATTCAAGAGCTTATTAAGAAAGGCTTAAGAAGAGTGCTCGTTTCACATTTTGTTTTTATTTAGCTTGAAATGTTTGGATAATAAAGGGTATATTGTGGATATGCTGACGAAAATTAATAAATTATATTGAGTAAAATTTTAATACATTTTTTCATTAATATAAAAAAAATTTCTGATTTCTGATTTTTTCTTTTTAATACTTATAGAGTAAGAACTTAGGCCGCACTTTATTTTAAACTTCAATTTATGATTAAATTGTTTTTCCACTTCAAAGAACATTAATTGTTTTCAAATTTGATTAATTAGCACAATCGAAACGAGTAAGTAAGTTTTGGTTCACCAAAAGTTAATCGGTCATAAAACTCGGTTCGTAATCGTTTGCTAGCACGCGACGCGTCCGTTCTTTTATGTGGCTACTTCAGAACTGTGGTTTTATTTTAACGCCCACGCTAATTAAAGTCATTGTTGTTCTATTTCTCAATGTATGCTTTTAGTCGCGGATCCATATTATTATAATTATTTATTTAATACAAGAAGTAGAACTTAATGGAATTACATTTCGCAACACCTAAGTTTTCTTGTAAAAATTTAAGGGGTTTCGGTGTTTTACAAATGCAAAAAAATCTATTCAAATAAATATGAAAATAACACAAGAAGCTTTGAAATTAGTAACTGATATTAGACTTTAATTCAATTCAGTGCTATAAGTCTGTAAACTCCAAAACAAAAGCTAGCGATAATTACAACATAATATAGAGTGTGAATGAGCGGCGAAGAAGGCATTGACAGTGATTTATACAGCTACAAGGTCGTTTGCTGAACCGTCTACATAATGACATAATTATTCATATATGTCTGTATGCGATTATTGATTATTACTTATGTTTCTCTGACAAAGGCGAGTAGAAACAGTAAACGGGCTTACATAATTATGAATATCCGCTAAAAACTAATGAGCGACTTTCTACAGATTGGCAGCTGATCGGAATTATTGTGATTATTTTCGATTAATTCATTTAACATTTCTCTTTCTCTCACTACAGCTGCTGTATTTTAGCTTGTTGTGGCTGGGCACTAGCGCGAGAGCGCAAAGCTCATTTTATCGACGCGCTTATTACAGTCCCATGTCCTCATCACCCACACACTACTTCACCTCACATCCCGGCAGTCATGAGTTCATGCCGCTCTCGTACGCTAGCGATCTGCATACCGAAGAGAGTAAGCGCAAGGAATCTCCGAAGAAGTATGCTAAGAAAATCTCATATCGTCATGTAGCTTCGGTAAGTTCAAATAAATTTGGTTTATTTATAAATAATATATAATGTATTAAAAATGCTATTTAAAAACTTAGCAGGAAGAGGAAGACAATTCTAGTGAACGCTATGGTTCCAGCGAATTCTCGAATGAAGCGCATAATTTCAACTCGAAGGAGAATGATAGTCGCGAGTATACGATTGGCACACAAATACGTGTACAACATCCCATAACTGTACCCAAGAAATCTACGTCCTCCCATCCCAAATATAGCACACATTTGCCGAATCATTTCAAGAGCACCACTTACGCCGATGTGAATCTTTCGACCGAGGCACACGACACGAAGTTGCAGCCAGCTAAGAAACACATACATCATCACAAATACACACAATTCTATGAACCGGATCCTTTCCATATGGTATCACCACCCAAACCTACGCTATCCTCCGTTTCACCAACCCCCAGTCTCAGTTACAATGTTTATGAGCCCGAACAGGATGAATTCGATGTACATCCACCTAGCTCGAACAGAGCTAAATCTCAATTGCGTGAACGTTTTAAGGGTGTTGCATCGCAGAAGCAGATCGAAAAGTACTTGGAAGATCAACAGAAACTGCTGGATGAAGCGCTTAAACTGCAATTGCTTAATAATCCGAAATTTCAACATTTGATGAAAACGAAAGAAACCGAGCACCATTACGATGAGGGTGAGTATGAGGAATTGCCCGTCGATCCACAACCTCCACCAATCTATCGTCCCAGTTTCGATGACAATTTGACTTTCAAGTCGAATCGCGCACGAAGACGCCCAAAGGCTGCCGAGTTGAAGCGTTCACCCAAGTCACCGAAGCCACCATTGCCCATAGTTGGCACGAGTAAGCGGCGATTTCGCCCATCACTTGTCATCAATGTTTGAGAATGCCGAGGTCTATTGGACGTTTTTACGTTGACAAGTGAATATTAGTTGTAGATTTTGTGCGCCCAGCGCTGCTTTGCGATTTTTTCTAGTTCTTATATTACTTAATTCGTATTTATGATTTATTTGCTTAAGATATTAATTTTTTTGTCTTTAATAACATCATGAAATATTATATAACGATATATAAACGTGTAAATAAAAATATATTATATTATAATTGTTTCTAGTATATTGTGCACCCTTAATTAATTTTGAAAAAAAAGCGGAAATTTTGATGAAAGTAAGGTGAAATGTAGGTAAGGTTTAAAGGCTCATCCTTGCGTTTTTGGTCGCAAAGTATCCCATTTGGCCCGCTGTAAATACTGGTTCCTTGTGATGCCAAAATTAGAAGTGGTCTAGTCATGGATCAAGACTCACGTGTCGACAAAGCGCTAAGAGTCTCTCACAAAAAAATAAATAGACTAATATCAATTCCAACCAATTCGCTAAGTTTGCCGAAGGTATGAATGTCGAGATACTTCAATCTCAGTCTGGTGAATGCTTGACATTGGAGGAAAAATGCCCACCTCGCTTGTGCCATTAGCCAGATCTTTAGTCACACCGTATGTGTGCCTATTGGACAGTATGTTCAGAGTCTAATGCACGGACTACCGACATATATGACAATATCCCAATAATGTGGTAATATCCCTGTATTGTGGCTAGGGTACCCTCTTTTGAAAGCTTATAGGCTTTGCAGTTTCCATTAATTTCGCTGTGATCAGGTATCCAAATAAATCGGATAACGAAGCTATTGCTAACGAGGTCAGATACTTCGTGAACAATCTTGAACGTATCGGCATTGCACTTACGGCTAGCTTATAAATTAATGATTTAACATAATATAGTCCTGTGATCATCACACCATCTGAATGCCAGAAAACGATGGCTGCCATCTCGAAAGGATAGTCTTCACCTCTATAGAGTAATTTTGCTTGGTGAATCATATATATCATCTGTTCATCAGTCTCTGGTGTATACCAGTTGAACCTTGTGTCGTCATCGGTCACAAAATGGCAGACAGAGTCTCCTTCAATTTTTGACGGTCGTCATCGAAAAGAAAATAGATATTGTCTAAAATCCACGGCCAGCGTTTAGTATGAGTCGTTATTTAAAAGAAAATTTATATGAATTTTGTTTTTGTTGATTTTTTTTTTATTTATAGAGATTTCGCATTTCCATCCATGTATATTGATTTATTTGTTATATTTCATATATATTTAATATATATATTTAATTATTTTAAAAATGTTGTTATATGCAATTCACTACAACATGCAAGAGAGGCTTGTTTAGTAGGCTTAGCTTAATTGCGCCTTAAGGTATGCTATCATAAAATAGATTGTTACGATCGAATTTAACACAGGGTGCTTTTACCGGAACTGAAAAGAAATCGTAATACGTTATATTTTAAATTGGTGGTGGTTTGAAAAGGTTAATGATATTAGGCGTGTTTTATTTGACCACCACAAGCTAATAGCTAAATCATGGACAAATAAAACGCATTTAGCTTATTTCATATCTTCGCTTAAAAATAAGTTGTGTGTGTTGGCAATGCGGGCCCGAACTCTCAGCTAAAATGTAATTTATTTGAAAAAAAGTTGAATTTATAAAACAAATTTACATTTGTTACCGCTTTTCTGTAATATTCTGATCTTTTGAGGAATCTACAATCATTATTAAATCCGGAATGGTCAAAATAAATATGGATAATGTTTATATTTACCATTTTGCACATCGAATAGAATATAAATTTTTGTTTGGTTTCCTTTTTATCTGTCAAAATGGGAATTCTCTCTATTGCCAACTACTTTTTTTTGGAAAAATGCTAACTATTGTGTATGACAAAAAGCGATGAACTGGCAATGCCTCTAGTTCAATATACAAGCTATGATAGCTTATGGCGAGCCAACATAATTATGTTGGCTAATTCTTCCATACAAAATAAGCTAATAGCTTAATTTGCAGATCACATAAAACACACCTATTGTTACAAGTATATTTTAGTATTATATATTTGAAAGGGTTTGCTTTGTTTTGATAAATATTGATTTGTCATTTTATATATGAATGCAAAATATAAAATTTGTATGTCTAAGGGGCCGGGCTGTAGATTTTTAAATGTATGTGATGTGATTGGCGTTGCAACCGTTTAGCCGGTTATAGCCGAATCGACGATAGTGCGCCACCTCTCTCTCTCCTTCGCAGTTCGGCGCCAGTTGGAGATCCCAAGTGTAACCAGGTCGCTCTCCACCTGGTCCCTCCAACGGAGTGGAGGCCTTCCTCTTCCTCGGCTTCCTCCGGCGGGTACTGCATCGAACACTTTCAGGGCTGGAGTGTTTTCGTCCATTCGGACAACATGACCTAGCCAGCGTAGCCGCTGTCTTTTTATTCGCTGAACTATGTCAATGTCGTCGTATAACTCGTACAGCTCATCGTTCCATCGTATGCGGTATTCGCCGTTGCCAATGTTCTGAGGACCATAAATCTTACGCAAAATTTTCCTCTCGAAAACTCCTAGTGTCGTCTCATCTGATGTTGACATCGTCCAAGCTTCTGCACCGTAAAGCAGGACGGGAATGATAAGCGACTTGTAGAGCTTGATTTTGGTTCGTCGAGAGAGGACTTTACTGTTCAATTGCCTACTCAGTCCAAAGTAGCACCTGTTGGCAAAAGTTATTATGCGCTGGATTTCGAGGCTGACATTATTCGTGTTATTGATGCTGGTTCCCAGGTATACGAAATTATCTACGACCTCGAAGTTATGACTGTCAACAGTGACGTGGGAGCCAAGACGCGAATGCGCCGACTGTTTGTTTGATGACAGGAGATATTTCGTCTTGTCCTCATTCACCTCCAGACCCATTCGCTTCGCCTCCTTATCCACGCGGGAAAAAGCAGAACAAACGGCGCGGTTGTTGCTTCCGATGATATCGATATCATCGGCGTACGCCAGGAGCTGTACACTATTGTAGAAGATTGTATCTTCTCGGTTTAGCTCTGCAGCTCTTATAATTTTTTCCAGCATCAGGTTAAAGAAGTCGCACGATAGTGAGTCACCTTGTCTGAAACCTCGTTTGGTATCGAACGGCTCGGAGAGGTCCTTCCCAATCATGACGGAGCTTTTGGTGTTGCTCAACGTCAATTTACACAGCCATATTAGTTTTGCGGGGATACCAAATTCAGACATCGCGGCGTAAAGGCAATTCCTTTTCGTGCTGTCGAAAGCAGCTTTAAAATCGACAAAAAGGTGGTGTGTGTCGATCCTCTTTTCACGGGTCTTCTCCAAAATTTGGCGCATGGTGAATATCTGGTCAGTTGTCGATTTTCCAGGTCTAAAGCCACACTGATAAGGTCCAATCAGTTTGTTGACGGTGGGCTTTAGTCTTTCACACAGTACGCTCGATAGAACCTTGTATGCGATATTTAGGAGGCTGATCCCACGGTAATTGGCGCAGATTGTGGGATCTCCCTTTTTATGGATTGGGCAGAGCACACTGAGATTCCAATCGTCAGGCATGCTTTCTTCCGACCATATTCTGCAAAGAAGCTGATGCGTGCACCTTATCAGTTCTTCGCCGCCGTATTTGAATAGTTCTGCCGGTGATCTATCGGCCCCCGCTGCTTTGTTGTTCTTCAAGCGGGTAATTGCTATTCGAATTTCTTCATGGTCGGGTAATGGAACATCTGTTCCATCGTCATCGATTGGGGGATCGGGTTCGCCATCTTCTGGTGTTGTACTCTCACTGCCATTCAGCAGGTCGGAGAAGTGTTCCCTCCATAATCCCAGTATGCCCTGGACATCGGTTACCAGATTACCACCTTGGTCTCTACATGAGGATGCTCCGGTCTTGAAATCTTCGTTAAGTCGCTTCATTTTTTCATAAAATTTTCGAGCAGAGCATTTTTAAATGCTACCAGAAAATATCCAGTTTTATAAAATATTCTTATATTACATATATAATTTAACAGTAGTAATCATTCTCAAATCCCATGCGGTGAAACTTGGGATTGTGGCAGATGCAAGTTGCCAAAGCTGTATGGAGGAAAGCGATGTGGAATCATCTAAGCATTTTCTTCTTCATTATCCAGACTGAGGTTGAAACACCTCGGAAGGCCCTTTTTCAGCGATCCTAGGATCCCAAGCGTTTTGCTGAATCTTAAAGGTTTTTGATCCACAGGGAGTTTTATTGGTACCACAATGGACAGTGCCAGGCTGTCTAAGTGAGATCTTCTGTTTTTGCAGAGATTTGCCTACAAACCTAACATAACCTAACCTAATCATTCTCAAATGCTGCTTCCATTATTTTGTGGCATCGGCAAAGCCTTTTGCCTTTACTGATATTGATTTTTAGCAGTAACTTGTCGTGGTTGCGGTTCACTAATATAAACATTCTTTTGAAGTTATGCCGCCAATTTATCCATGGACTGACAGTTTTATTATGACCAGATATTTAAGTTCAATTCGACGCTCACAAATTTGTGATTTAGTAGCTCTGCAGTACATATAAAAATCTGGCGAATTAATTTGATCGATCGACTTATAGGTACGAAGAAATAACATGGAGCTATTGAGATTTGATCACTTACCAAGTATTAAAAAAACAACAACAACACTGCTTAACATTTAAACCACTAAACGAGTCTAAATATGTATATAAATACACGTATGTGTCACCCACTATAAAGAAGTTGGCTTAAACTTAACACTGTGCAATAACAATAACAAATAGTGCGCAGAAGCCTACATATAACAATTACCAATAATGATTAATGTATTCAAGTGCTGGCCGCCGACATATCTAAAGCAGTAAATCACAACAACTATGCGTGTAATAGCAACAAACAAACAGCCACAGCTTGGCGGATAAAGTTGTAAGGCAGTAAAAAGTAGCGACCTTGAAAGTAAATGCATACATGAACGCTGACGTAGGAAAATAATATATGTATTTTTTTCTAGTGTGAAGTGTACATTTATGTACATATATACTATATAGCAATAGATGCAAGTGAATTGTAGATATGTGTTTGCAACATAATAATAATAAAATAGTAAATATGCCAATAGCCAAGCAATCGCTATTAGCCAAGTAAGTGGCATAAATTAGCAAATAACTAGTATTTACGACGACTGTATGAAAAAGAAAGAATGCGCTGAAGGAAATCGACTTGCACAAAGAACTTAATAAACACCGTGATTGGCAATTGACTTTTGCAATATGCACAATTACTTTTATGAGCTTTGTTGGATGGTTATGAATATGTGGTTATATGTATATAGATATGTATTTAAATATAAATATATATGTATATAATAAAAATATATGTGGCAAGTGCAGCTTATTTGCGTTTGATTTCCTGTGCTTTGTACATATGTATTTATTTTATATTTCATATATATGTATATAGTCAAAAGTATGCTTGCATAGGAACGGCATAACAACATATTGGCTAATATTAAAAAAAAAAAAATTAAAAAATTAAATTCGGAATTTTGACTGAATTTCTCAGCTAAGACTACAAATAGCAGGTGTGACTGGCATATACACGATGTTGTAAGCAAAAAGCTAAAGTTAGCACTGGATACAACAACAGCAACAACAAAATAGCGGTGCATGTTGTGTGTGAAAAATCTGTGTTGCGCAAAATGCTTTAAAGTCGACAAGTTCGCGACTTTTCCGGCTCAACCCACGCGCCGTGCAAAACATAGACACACATTGGTCTATGAGGCTTTGGTTTTTTTCAATAAGGCGCTATATAGAGATTATTTATATACAAGTATGTGTGTTTATATATAACGTAAGCTGTTGTTTACCTTATTGCTTTCATAATACATTTGGTACATAGCACAGCTGTTTCGAGCCATGATCAACTCTGCATTTTGCTTTGTCGCTGCAATGTCGTGTGGGTGTGGTCTATGTAGTTTTTTTCTGTATATATACATATATAAAGTTTATATATTTCTTCCCACAAATACTTGTACAACAGGTATTTTTACTATTAAATGTGACCAACTATGCGCTAAATAAAGTAAATACCTGTATATGTAATAATTATTATATCGTAATATCTAAATAAGTATACATAAGCTCTTACAAGCCACTCTCAAGGCTCTGAAACTCTTCTTGCGGACAAAAATTTATAATTGACAGTATAATTAGATTGTTGTGAAACATTTTTAAATTATTATGAGTATTTGAATATATAAAATATTGTCGTTTGGAACACATATATCATTATTATAACATTCTAAAGTATTAAAAAAAAATTAAATAAAATTGAAAAAATTAAATATTTTTTTTTACATAAATATTTTTAGTTAATTAAAATAATAATAAAAAATATAAAATACAATAATTAGCTAAATTAAAAATTTATATAAATATTTTTTATTTGGGTTTAGAGGTATAATTGCATTAAATTTCATTGTTTTTTGAATTTTTGCTGTAAAATTTTTTTCTTCAAAAAGTTAAAAAAAAATGGCTTGTAAAGCAGCCACTTGGCTTTAATTTATAAAATCAGATTTTCTGGTAATATTTTTTAATTTTTATGTTGCCTTTGAAGAAAAAATTCAAGGCTGACATTCAGGTTTTATTAAATATTATTGAGTATATAATAATAATTCAAATCGGACTTTTTAATTTTCTGTTCAATTTATGTAAAAATTTTGAAACTAAAATACTACCATTAACTACAAATAAGTACAACAAATACTCCCAAATGCGAATCCTTAGTCTCAAAATATTTTCTACCATTATATAAACATCCCCTAAAAATCAGATCCTAAACACCTAAATATTTCTTGTAAATGAAAAACCAACTTCTTTAATATTCACAATAAAACAATTTTTTATTTAAACTTGATACAATTGCTTCACAAAATTAAACAAAAAAAAACAAAAAAATTAAAATTATTACAAATAAAAAGGAAGCACAAATAAATTACATTTAAGAGTAACCTGAAGGAATTGTTGCAACAATTTTATGTCTTTACTTTTTAGATATCACAAAGTGAACGTTCATGCAAAGGAAACAGTAGAAGTTTGAGAGATTGAAATGTATGAAACGTGAAATGTGAAATGTAATTATAGAAAAATGAGAAGAAAAAGTAAGAAGAACGCATAGAAAACAAAGAGAATAATTGAATAATAAAATAATTGCAAATTAAAATGGATCGCGATCATAAAAAATAAAAAATAAAATCAAATAGAATAAAATAAAATAAAGAAAAACCCAAACGAAATCAACTGAAACTAAAACAAACCAAAGTATGCAGAATATGAAACGAAACGAAACGAAATAGGAATAAGTTGTATGGAAAATCGCTAGTAAGTTCGAGTAAACAGAAATGCAAGCTTTGCACTTAGGTTATAGCAGCTCAGACAGTGTAATCGCTCACATCCACAGTTTTGTTTTTGTTTATTACTACTTTCAACGCCTACCCACTAGACCACTTCGATTCTTGACCACTCCACACCCACAGCCATCATGCGACACTTAGACCTTGTTGAAGCTGTAGCTGAAGCCATCGGGTGTGCGATTCAGTGACAATTTGCCGGGTGGTGCGAAGCGGTGTGGATTGGGTGTGGTCGGTTGATAGTAGGGTTGTTGTTGTGGCTGTTGCGGTTGCTGGTAGCTGTTGTATTGTGGCGCCGGTGGATTGTATGCGGGTTGTTGTGGTGGTGGATTGTAGGCGGGCTGTTGTGGTGGCTGATATTGTGGTTGTTGTGGTGCTTGATAACCACCTTGTTGCTGACCAAAACCTGGATCATTGTAACGTTGATCGTAGGAACCGTCATCGTAGTCATTGCTGCGGTAACCGCCCGACTGTGCTGGTGGCTGGTATTGTGGCTGTGGTGCATAGCCCGGCTGTGGGACGGGTTGTGGTGGTGCTGGTGGTGGAACGGGCAAGTGATCGCCGCTGGCTTGGAAACTGCAGTGATAAATGTAAATGATTTTAGGAAATCAGTTAATAATAGTTATAACAAATTAAATCGCTTAGCAATTAACGCATATGTAATTATTATGTTAAGTTAAGTTAAATCTAATTAACATAGATTATTTGCTCCATACAGAAAAATCTCAAATTGCACTACATTTACACACTAATAAAATAAACCGTGTACCAGCTCACTTTTATTGGTATTTCCATAAATTAGTAACTGTTTGCCTTTACGTTTGTTAACCAATTAGCTCAGTGGTCATAGCTGAACGCTCCAACAACTAAGCTTACTAAGAAAAAAAAATCATTGTACTCCAATCTACTGCACCTCAACGATAACAATAATTTATTTATGCAGGTTTCTTACATTGTGCCACTTCTTTCCCCTCTGTCTTAATACGGGTTTGTGCTTTAAGCGCTGGGTGGCACCCCGCCAGCATTATAACAACACGAGTACTTGCTCAATAATTGCCCAAGTGGCCACAGATGCAATCGACCACCAAATCAAAACAGTTTGCGACACCACAAAAGCCATTCACATTATATCGTTATTGCAGTATAGACGTTTAAGCCGCACTTGCTAGGTTTTAGCTGATAACTTTTTCCAAGAACTTTTATTCAGAAGTCATAGTTAATCCTTGAACAGAATACCTCTTTGGTAGAATTTTTATTTATTTATATTATATATATCTCAACTAAATAATTAAAAATTGCTTCAAGTATAGATTTGTAATATATAGTGGTCTGAAAAATGTATCCCTGCACTTCTCTCTTTCATATTAGATTACTTGATAGATCATTCGCCATTGTAGTGTTCATGCATTAATCAGCTGTTTTACAACTTTTTTTTCAGTGAGTAGACTTATAATGAGATCTACCGTCTGTATGAATATTTTTCATTAACTAAAGTGCCTAAGCTTTTAGACGAAAATATCAAAGTTCACAACTATTTAACAAGTGTTCCCTTACGTTAGCTTTAGTTTAGTTCAGAACTGTGCCACCCTTACTCGCATTACTGCAAGTACTGTAAGTACGAACGTGCTCGTGCTCCACAAATTTTCTCATTTAATAATATGCCAAATAGGAATATTTATCCTAAAACTAGACTATTATTTTTTAGACTTTCGTCTTCTATATTTTTTTAGACCTTCAATTTTTATTTTGAATTTTATCTCTTTAATTCTTTACTCACCCATTTTTGCCAGCAGTGTAGGAAATTGTACGACGTTCTCCTGTAGGATCTACATAACTGTAGCTACCGTGACGTGTACCATCAGCATCGGTTTCCTCCTTGAAGTTAATACCATCTTCTTGTGTATAGGCGGCACCGAATTTGCCATCGCCGGCAAGGTAACGTTGTTCACTAATAATGGCCGCTGTCTTGGGATTTTGATTGTAACCCTGACTGGCGGCAATGGCAACTAGGGTGCTTAAAAGGATCTAAGGGAAGAAGAAAATAAAGTAAATAATTATTATATAAAAAAAATATATATTTATAGATTTTATAAAAAGTGTCCGGTTTTATAAAGACATATATGTATAAGGAGTGTGGAAATATATTTGTGGCAAAATATAAAATGGCTTAAGTCGATTTAAGTTAAGGTAGGTAATTTAATTTCTAGTAAAATACTAGTTACATGCTTCATATTTATTTTAACTTCTTCTATTCTAGGGTATGCATGAAGTTAAAACATAATATTGTCTGTCAAAAACATATTTTTATTGACTTCTGACTTATGCTATTTTTATATATTGTCTTTAAGTTTCTGGCTCGATACAGGAACACTTTTCTCATAATTGAAATATTTTGTTTTTGTGTTGCAAAAATTATGAATATTTTTTTATGAAAGTAATAAATATTATGAAAATTAAAAATGAAAATTAACTACTTCCAATATATTCAAATATTTAAGAAAATGATCAATAGATCATTTTAAAGCTTGTTTATATTACGATAAGAACTAAGTTTTCAAAATTTTCAAATATTTAATTTTTGCATTTCAAAATAATGTCCTGTTAATATTTTACAGAATAAGATTTATAAAAAAATACTTATTTTTTTCATTTAATTAACTGAACCAGCTGATAAACTCAAATTAATTCAATTTATTTTTAGAATATTTTTTTAAATTTTAATCTATTATGTAATCTTATATTTTTTCATAATTATGAAAAACTTAATTAATTTTTTTTTCAAACGAGTTTATTAAAGAGTTTCGTATAGTTCTGCATTTATAATTTTGAATTATTTTAATTAAAAAAAAAAAAAACAACTAATTCGCTAATTAAAAAAATTAACAAATTTAATAAATTGAAAAATAATTAAAAAAAAATCTAGTTGTTATAATTATTTAAATTTATTTTTAAATTATAAAAAAAAATAAGTTTTGCCTTTTTACTAATTGTATAATAATATAATTAATAAAAGAAAAAACTGGTATAATTAATTAAACAAGGATTTCTTTGTAAATAGACAAAATTAACATTATGAAATTATTAATTAATTTAATTACTTTTTAATTTTTCATTTAATTATGAAATTTTTCTAATACATTTTATCTCTTCGTATAATTTTTTTATTTTAGATTCTAATAAAATTACATTTTCAAAGAGAATTATTGTTTAAATATTGATTTAATAATATAAATAATTAAATAAAACAGTTATTGTAATTTAAATAATTATTTTGCATGTAAATATAACAAAAATATATTTTTAAATAAATTTTAAATATGTTTTTATTTTTTTTTTTTTAATTGTCTGATTTTAAGATTTTTTTATTTAAAAACCACATAAAATTCATATTTATAGTAAATTCTTTTACTATTTTTCACACAAACTGCAGAAACAAATTTATATTATGAACAACTCCACCAGATTATTTTTAATCTTTCAATTTATTTTTCAGTCTTTAATATACACAAAACTCTCACTATTTTGAAATATTTTTTCAAAAGTCTTTTTTTATAAAAATATTTTTTAAATCCCATTTAAGTAAAACTTACAAAACGGAACATTTTCGTTAAGTGACAATGTAAACTGCTGCTGTAGCTCCAAAAAGTAGCGCTAAAACCGAATATATATGAATTCGAAAACGAATTTCGTGTAGCCTATACGATTGTCCGTTCTGTTAAAAAGGGGTGAACGCGCGCACGTCAGTACCGAACCGTGAGCGGTTTTCGATTTTTGCTTACTCGAAGAGTTGGTCTTGAATTTGATTGGGATTGAGGTTTTTGCCTCTAAAACCGACAGCGACAAACTTCTTAAACGAACTGCTTCTCACCGTAACTTGGCCAACAGTTTTTATAGCCGCCCAAAACCACGCCACTGCATGCCACAGCACCACAACACCACAACATAGCACCGCAGCGCCACCGCATACCAACACAGAACCTTGGCGGAGTCCAAGTCAATCAGTTTGAAGTCAATTGCTGTTGTTGTTGTTGTTGCTATTATTGTTAATAGCAAGCAAGTAATCGGTTAACTGTATGCGCGCTATATATGTGTGAGTGTATGTGTATGGGTGTGTAATTGTTTTTGCACAGCAGCGGTGACGACGACAGCGGTAAGCGTGGTAGCTGGCGGCGGCACTCAGTGCATGCTGTGTCTGTGTATGGGTGTTGGTACGCCAATAAAGCAAAATACAATAAATAAACATATTAACAGTCATACGGGCAACAACAACATATTTGTAATTACAACAACAAGCGCAAGCGTAACCCCAGCAGAAATGCGCAGCTTTGCCTTAAATGCTCCAATAAGCTGACTCGAGCATAAAAGCCACCTAAAAGAAGCAGGAGAAAACAACAACAGCAACAAATATGATATTGGAAAATAACAACAATAAGCACACTTGTTGTTGCTTTGATTTTTTTTTTGCTTTTTTTGTGGCTCTACATTGTAGTTGTTGGTGTTGGCTGACCGCTTGTTTTACTAGTTTCTTAACATTTTCCAGCGCAAAAACACACAAAGCGCTCAGTACGGGAACTAAACACCGCGCTGCGCCGTGCAATGCAAATGTTATTGCTTTTTTCAGCTTTTATTTTTCTTATTTTTTCCCCAGCGTTACGAATCTGTGTTTAGTAAATAAAAGTGAATTTCTTTGGCGGAGTTCTTTGCTGGCATTCAGCGCCTTTGACGCTTTGTTATTGCGCATGCGCATGCTTTTGTGGCCACGTGATATGCATTCGAGTAGTAATGGAAATATATATATATATATATATATATATGTATATATATATGTACATATGTGAATTGTTGTATTGTTTGAGTTGCCACGCCATATTTCCGTTCAAGCACTTTGCACTTGTAAAGAGTTATTAAATTCTTGATGATAAGAATGAGAGTGACGCTGGTAATTGATATACTCCACTTTGCCCAGTAACGCTCAAAGTTAGAACAGAAGACTTAAGACACGAACCTGAACAGGTGGGTCTTCGGCTGGCATTCATATACATAGCTCAGTGTTTTATATATGTGTGTGTGCCATTTGCGGTTAACTAATGCACTTGTATTTAATAAATATATATTCCGTTGGGTATGTGTGTGTGTGCATTTGCCCATTTCATAAACTTAATTTATGAACGAATAATTCAATTTGTATGCCAAAGGCCAAAATTTCGCAAATTTTTCAAATTTCAAACTTTTCGATGGAGATGATGTAATGTGCGCCACAGCTAATGTAATCTAGTTGCGTTCGATTTAGTTTGCTTTGTTCAATTTGTTGTTACTTTCGACATTTGATTTAATTTTTATCGGCCTGCTGTTGATAGTGCAAATGATTCAAATCTAACCTGTTGAGGAAAGGCCAGCAATGCAATGGACCAAGCCCAAGTGGCGTAAATTTAAATTCAAATTTAAATAGCAAACTAAATAAATTATGGAAAGGTATGAAATGAGATGAAAAAAATACAAAAAAATGAAGGTACGATAAAGCTCTTGTAGAGATATAAAATATATGCTATATGGAAATTATTATATATGTAAATTTGAAGTAATTTAAAGCTAAATTAATGCTTTAAATAAAAAAATAAATTCTATACGGAGTTAGGCGATATAAACTTAACCAAAGGAACGAAAAGTAATATATTAACTTTAGAGAGATATGTCAACCAGATGGGCGAAATCATTACATTAGAGGTATGGGAGCTAGATCAAGGACTAGAGCGATTTCAACCCTATACTAGGTAAATTGGTATTTCTCTATACTCGAGAAATTGTTTCAACGAAGTTTTAGTGAGATAATCCATATGTTCGGCATAAAGTCCTCCAGAATAACGAAACTAATTATATATAGTATATGAGGATGTTGTAATTCTTGAATTCTTATTGAAAATCAAAATTATTGGCTTTATTTATCATTATATATTAACCGTTATATACGGTATAAAACTCACTGGGCGTATTAAAAATCTAATATTAGGTATGTGGGAGCTAGAGGAAGTAATAAGCCGGATTTTAGACATTTTGAGCACAAGAGGAAAATATTCCTTCAGAATTTCTATAAAATATATGAGAGATTTACAGATATTTTCAGTAACAAATTAGCCACAGGCATTGTGGTCTTCATGTTCTATATCTGAACCCTTTATATGTTTTAGTCCAATATATTCACTGTTGCTTGATTTATATGTTGAAGAATCAGTGGGAATTCAAAATTGTGTTAAATGGGAAGTAGGTGTGGCTTTGAATCGATTTCGATCATTATTGTTTTATAATATCAGGATGTCAAAGAAATCAGCTGCCATTATAATAATTCAGGGACCTGCCGATATTTCCGGTAAAGAGTCGGTTTTGGCTTGAGGTTCCCATATACGGGGTATGGGTGCTTGAAAAATTCGTGCAAAATTTCTATAAACATTAAATTTGAATTTAATTCTCTTCTAGATTGTATATTCTGTTAAAATAAGTATACATTTTATTTACTTTGAGTTTCAATTAATTAAAATTAGAATCCCTATATAAGCCATATGTATATATTATAAATCTAATATCTACCTACATACATACATACATTGTTAGATCTGGCTAACTACGACAATGTGACTAACAAACTGTCAAGTAGATTTATTGTAACCGAATATGCTGATAAAGAAAAAAAATTGTTAAAGGCCTTAACTGGTTCAGAAATAGAAGAAAATGCAAGAAAGTGAAGGGAGTTTAAACAAATCGCAATAATGTCCGGCTAAGACTAAATATAAATATGCTCAAGGATTTCTTCCATTTTTAGCAGTGCTGCCACAAACACACAGTAAGTACTTCAACCATTGAAAAGTTGTATGAAAATGAATGAAATTTATTTAATTTATTTAAAAAAATAGCTTTAAATTGGTTTATAAATAACAATGTGTAGAAAAATGACAAATACATTTGAGATTTATCGAGAATTGGCTAATTATTATGTGCAAACAATTGCTTTGGCAGAGTTCAACCACATTTTGTCTTAATTCAGTCACAAGGCTTGGTGCACAATGGTTATCTATAAGTATATATAATGTTTTACAAACATATCGGCTGGGTTATAGATTTACATACACCCATATATACTTCTTTACATGCATGAATATGCTGTGAAAATCTCAATAGTTTGCTCTTTTATGTCTCCATTAAGCACTTAATGCAACTTGTTAGGCCGGTTTCGGTGTTTGTAAGCAATACTTATTCAATTATTTTGTGCTTAATACTCACACATATATAGAGTCAAACTGAAATGCTTGTACTGTCTAAGCAACAAACTGTTTCTGCTTGCTTTCAAGTGAGTAATGCCCACCCAAAAGCTGGATTAGTCGGAACTAAGATATATGTAACACTTGGTGTATGTACATACATACATACATATGTACATAAATTGCACCAATTAGATTAAACCATATTCGTAATTTAGAAGCTTGTATATTTTTTTAAATATTATCTTCCTTAAAAAATATGTTTCTTCATTATATTTATATTTTACGTTTAATATCAAAACCAATTTCCTGTATGTAAATTTAGATACTTAATTTAAATGAGCATCAGCCGCCTCCTCTTGTAAGCGAGCGTCAAAAGAATACTATTTTTTTCGAAAATCCTTGGGGTTGAGTACTTGTTAGTTTAAAGTTAAACTAGGGGAAGTAGAGTTCTAAATTTGTTAATTCGCTTCGGTATATGTATCTTGTTGTTCTGAGGTTTGATGTATGTATATTCAAAATTCGCCTCCTTTCTAAATTTTAACAAATATTACCCACTTAATTCTTTTTTTCTTAAGATAACTCACATATTAACCGATATATATGGTATAAAGCTCACCGGAAGTTTAAAAATCGCTCTATTGGGAATTAGAAGAACGAAAGACCAAATTTTAACCATTTTTGGCACAGAAGCACATTATTAGAAGAAATAGATTTCCTTTGAATTTCTATAAAATATCTCGGCTATAACCGGCTAAACGGTTGCAACGCCAATCACACACACACACATTAGCCAGAGGCACTAAGGCCCTTATGTTCGATGTCTGATTAACAGTGTCCAATGAGTTTGAAAACGAGCTATCTGTAAGATCTGTAACTAAATAATAGTCAAAAAACTTGGCTAAGGGTCTCGTAGAACAAATAATTTGTGTGGGGTTCTTAGTTGGTCTGAGAAAATACGCTGGATTATACAAATTCTTAAACACCTCTGGAGTCAGCCTGATCGACACATACTTAATGCTATTTTTTGCAAGTGACAACAAACAAATTCACGCTTCGTCGTGGGACTCGAATTAGTTTAAAATTAAAATTAAATTAGTTTTTTGTGAAGTTATATGGGGTTCAATGTCTTCTTCAATATACAAATAATATGTAATTTCAAACAAACACTAATGAAATGAAGGTTATTGAAGACATTTCTGACACGTGTTGCTACGAAAATCCATTGAATTCCAAACTAAATGAACTAATTTTTTGTACGAGTTTATGCAGTTGACCCAATTTCAACGTACAAGTGTAATTGCAGCCTTCATATTCCGTCGTGTTAAAATAAAGGTCCAAACTAAATAAAAAGGGCTTTGGCTGTAGCAACATACAAAATTACATGCATATACTTATACATAGAAGTGCACTAGTGTTATGTAACACAAAACATGTGCAAGTTTGCATGTTCAGTTACGAGTATGTTACATTCAAAATGTACAGCACGAACTAATTGATACTCGTAAATTGTGTTTTAGTTTCTTTTTAATGTATTCGGCTCTGCACTGCACATTTGTCTAGTCTAAATAGGAAAATATGTAGTAAATCTTTATTGCCGCTTCAATAATGGAATTTTCAATTCGATATACGGGTATAAATGCACGTAGCTACATTTTAGTATTTGATTGTTTTAGCAAAACCTATTTTTAGAAATTAAAGAACACAAATACTCTTATTTAATATATTGAATTATGGGTTTTTGAATTCTTGATTTCGCACTTTTGTTATTAAATGATGATGAGAAATAAGGTAAGGCTAAGGATGTAACCGAACAATATAAATTTTTAAAACATTTCATTATTTATTTATTGCATCTAACCACTTTATACATATCTCAAACAACATGTCCCTAATGTCAATGAAAATAAAAGGCTTCACGTAGCAGATCATCGAGTATAATCGTGTTGGTTACATTGCGTCTAAGAGTAGTCCCTCTCTTATTATAGACTAGCTTCATTCGAGTATATGTATAAGTACGGTGGTGCGGTGGTGTATATCAAATAGTGTAGCCTATGCGCGGCGACAAACACGAAATTAAAAATAAACAATTTTTATACTTGACTTATAACTTTCGCGTGTATTTTGTTTTTTTAAAGTGATAACAACCTAATGTTATAGTATTATAGGCGTAGCAGTTATCTTTCATTTGACACCAAGATCATCAAAATCGGTGAAAATTGACCGGAGTGAATGACCCTGCGGAAATGAGCATGGATGATGTGAAACACCCGGAACCGGAAACGAAATCAACACCAACTCGAACCGTATATATTATATATTATAGGAAACGGAAGTCACTAAAAGGAAGCGGATATAAAATGAACTATCCTATTGATTTTTCACTGCCGAAAATGTAACTTCCGTTGATACTAACATCCGCTTACGGTATTTGATATCCTGTATAAGTTTGAGATTGGTGTATATCCGGTTCCGGTTGTATCATATCCGGTATGTCCATTTCCGTTCTGCGTGGTAAATCTATCATACATATCTACATGTACCACCCAATTTTTTCGGCATCCACCTGCTATACATTTATAATCGCTTGGTACAAATCGGCATTTTGAAACCATTACACATATTGTTTTTCTGCAGATTTAAAACCAAGCTCCTTTTAAAGATACTACATAAAAATAAATAAATATGTGCAGAAACCGTTTGGAAGAAGTTGTAGAATTTAGTTTACTTAGATGTTTAGGTTAAACTTGGAGTCTAGGCGATAGCACAAAATTTCACTATTTTATTGATATTCCGACGGCAACAATTGGTCGGATTAGTTAACATCGATGTAACAATTTTCATCCTAAGAGCATATAAATAACCCGTGTCTCACTAAAACAAATCAGACAAATAAATTAATTAAATTATATTCTCAAACGGGTTGCCTTTTAATGTAAAATATTTTCTGTTTAAAATCGACATAGTAACACAATTGTGCCCCTGTGCTACTCTCAACCAGATAGAGAGATAAGTTTTATTATAACAATATAATTTTTATGAAAACGAAAACACGGGTTTGTACGCTTGAATTTTATAAGTCTAAGATGATGAATTATTTCTATTATAGAGACTGATACTAACGAAAACATAAAAAGTTAAAAAATGGTTTTAGCTAACTATAAGATGAGCAGAGTTAGGAAGATAGCTAACGCTGTAAGATATCAAAAGAACATATCCTTCATGACAAGTTGGTGTATGATAAAGCTCTGTAAATTGAGTGTCGTGCCTCGGTTTTACAGAGTTGTTCCTCAGCGACATTTTCTTGTCTTCAGATCTCAAAAGAATTATAAAAATAGTGAAGAATAGTTTAAGTTGATAAAAAAGAAAAGTTGCAATCGTTTACTCCTCACTGTAATCTTTAACCTAAAATTATTGTAGACAATTAATGAAGCAATTTTGAAACGTTTCACCAAGTGTCAAAAAAGCTTTATTTACTTACAAGAAGAGTATCTCGAAAATGTTTTCTTTATTCATAAGTGACTTAAATTTGGAAACGAAGTAGCTTCGGTAATGTTTTGAATTTTGGATTTGGACTAATATATCGATAACAAAAGCACTTACATATTTTAGGAACCCGGAGCATTCTCAAACAGTCTTTAAATTAATAATTAATTTCGAATTTTTCTTACGTTTTATATTTTAAATAATTTTATCAACTAAACTAAGTATCAATATGGCAAGCATTTAATAAATACATACATATGTATGCAATAAATACATATACAAATAATGCATATGCCTCTATGTAACTTTACACAATGCCACGACACTCATTTGCTCAACCGCCCGAAAAGTGTCGTTTGTCAGCTTAAGCGATTGCCGCAAATAATGAATGTGATTGTTAGATTTGTGGCAGCTCATAAAACTAGGAAGAATATATCGCGAGTTGATTTGAGAATTTACATATTGTCTCAACATAATCCCACACACGTGCTTGCCGTGGCCTACACGCAGCGCCACACACAGTGTGAACGTATGCAAAAACAAAAAACAAAAAAATACAAAAAAGTAACGGCAGCGCAAGAACTCTTTCGTTAATCAGACTCGATGGACATATGCAAAGGCAAGAGTGTTGTACAGCGTGGCAAACAATTACCACCTTCAAAGTTATTCTTTCACGCTAAAAGCGCTAAAGTGGCTAACTAGAAGTATATGAATTGTATCTATGTATATGTGTTTGTAGCGGCTTTCAGACCAGTTCTAATGCGGATTACGCAAGTACACGGGAACACACCTTCTAATGAAGTCGCCCGGTGTTCAAATTATAATATTTTGCGGTTATTAGCGTTAACTATGTACATGGCAGTGGCAGTGGAATGGAAATTTTTAGCGCACTTGAAAGTACACGCAACAACAACAAAAACTACATATGAATATGACAGAGCATGACAATGGCAGTGGCTGGCAATGGCAATGAGCCACACACTTTTATTATAATCTACACCATCATCTATTTTGCCTTTTTGCTTTCGTCTCTTTCACACCCGTCACCAAGCCGTGAAGTAATCAGCAACAGCAGCCGGCAGAAATAGCCAAGCGACACACAGCGGGTGTGCCGCCACTAAAAACTAGCCTCACACCTCATAACGTCCATCGCAGGGACAAATATGAAATCAGCGCTGTGTTGTTGTTAGTGGTGGTGGTCGTGTCATCGCGCTCTCTCTCTCTTTCTCTCTTACCACCATATCCGCATGCGCAGGGACGCTCACGCATGCTGCAGAGGCGCAAACGGAAATTGAATCAGTTGAAATGGCATGCAACACCAATAAAGAAAACAACAACAATGACTGTCACTAACTAACAGTTGCGCGCCATTGCTCCGAAGCGTGCACGATTAGCCATCAGATTCGTAATGCGCGCGCGCAAGGCAGCTTACATTTGTGTGTGAGAGCATGTGACTCTATCCTTCATGGGGGTTGACACTCAAGTCTGCTGCGTGTGTAATCCCTTGAAAGCACAATCAGCGCGCCACATTCGCAAGCGTTCGACGAAACACCCTTCACCTCTTGGTTCAACATTTCGCTTTCAGTTTTGCTTTTTTTGTTGGGTGATTGTAGCGCCTGTAAAAGTGCGCGTAATAATGCCTTTTTGATTTCGAGGCGTTTGCCTGATGAGATCCTAGCACCCAACAAACTGATTTTTCACTCTCTCTTTTGTTATTATTTTTATCAGTTTATTCGTGTTGTTATTGTAGATTTTTTGCGTATTTTTCTTAAAGCCATTTGCCATTACATTTCATACACTTTGGCGAGTTAATCACAACACAAGAGATAATGAGGGTTCCGCACAATGGGCGCTCGTGTACTCGTCCTCATTTTCGTCCTTTTGTGTCGGAAGCAATTCATTGCTGTTATTTAGGGTTGATTTGCTATTTTGCAATGCAATTTGTATAAAATTAATATTGCTTGGATAAACATACTGTAGATGGGTGTTGAGTGGCAGTGTTGCCATATGTTTGATTTGGAAAAGTGTTCAAATTTTTCTTCGATATCAATTTTGTTAATATCTAAGTTTGGTTATGCTAGTTGAGTTGGTTGTTTCGAAAGTTAGAATTTAAACACATTGTGATGATGATGAAGGTTTATTAATTACTCCATTACATTCTACTAGGTGCTTTTTTCGTCGAACACGTTGATGAAATTTGACTAGGGACTAGAAAGAGAAGAATACAATCTTTTACTTCGGTCTTACCTTAAGGTCCCGGTTTATATCCATCTAAGGGCTCAACAGCAGGATCCAAACATATTTTTTTTCCACATCTAACTGCATCCAGATTTGACAATATTTAAGAATTGAAAACATTAGCTCACATTTCGAACTGGTTACAATAAAATCGGATCGTATTTGTAGTTTTCGATTATGTAGATCTAATATTCTGCAAGTTGTCTGCTTGACATAGACATTCAAAAGTATTAACCATGGAGTATCCAGAGGGAAATTTTGCTATAAGAAACAATTCAAAGTGATTTTTTTGGAAATAATTTAGTCTCAGAGAACTGTGGGACCATGCAGGAACTAATGATCGGTATGTTAATAACTAGCCGAGTGTTGTGTCTTATTTTCAACACTGCAATAGTTTATCTTTTCGAAAATTAATTTTTCTATATTATACAGTAAAAGCTCCTTATTCGCGCTTCCTTTATTCGCGTTTTCACTATTCGCGGATTAAAAAAATTAGACCCAATTTCTATATTCGCGACTAAAAATTTTTTATTCGCGGATCTAATAAGCACACACATAATAATAAAATTATTCCAATAGGTATCCAACCCAATATTCTTGTCAAATGGACTAATAAAAAAGTAAAATAGATCTTATTACAAGAAAATGTTAAATATTCCACTATTTTCGCAATATTTTTCAACTTTTGGTAATATTTCCATATAGAAGGGGCTCACATGGAACTGAACACAACCTATTGAAGAAGAGGCTTCAACAAGCACTGGAAACGTGACATTCAATTTGAAAAATCTTAGTGAAGGTTTAAGAATGGCAAATGAGCTCTGCGATTGCTTTATGAACATTGATCCGCCTATGGAACGAAGTCTAATTTTTAAGAGACAAATTGCTAATGCGACTGCTGTGTATCAGTCTGAATTGAAGGAGCTTTTGAAAACTGCTAAGCAAGAAAAAATTACAAAATTCCTCAAACCATTACCTAAGCCTTAAGATAATTAGTTGGAATGTTCAAAAACTTCAATTAAATCTTTTTTTTATATACCTATTTGTTTTTTTTTGTCACCTAGGAACACATCCCCTATAATCCCATATAAATTACCATCCCGTATTCACGGTTTCTGTATTCGCGGCATATTTATGGAACATATACCCCGCGAATAAAGAGCTTTTACTGTATTTTATATTTCGATATTACGAAAATATTCGAACTCATTTTTTGGCGACTGGCTCAGGTCGGTAGTCAAGGAATTTTTCCTTTTTAAGCCATCGCCGTGCTAATATTCAATGCTACAACTGGAGAATCTTTTACATTTAAAAAACTCGAAGAATTAAAGTGTCTATAAGTATCGGCTAGGATTGTGACCCCAACCCATCCAGCGTTAATAATTTCTTAGTGGATTGGCTACAATTTCAGAACATTTAATTTAATTTATTCAAACCGCTTTCAATTCGAAAGGTAAACAACTCAATTCAAGATGATAAAAAGAACAACAATTCGAACTAAGAATATCTTCATTTACTAATCAGTACAAGAAGAAGAATATATTCAATCTTTAATTTTTACATTATTACTAAATAAAGATTTCCAGAAGACCAAGTTGCCATACTTGATCATTAAATCATACCTAATCCTACAATTTCCTACATGGCAAACGTTGATATAAAAGTCCTGCACCAGCAATCATCACCTACCTACCACACACCACGGTCTATTCGCATTTTGCTGTTGGCTTATCTCTTAATTTCCATTTGCGAGTCGAGTATCTCAATTATTTCAGCTGCTTCTGTGCGCGCACTTCAGCAAATTGCGAGCAAAAAAAAAAACACAAAACTATAAGCGTGTATTATTAAGGCAACAAACCCCAAATACAACGCATCTAATAGCACACACACACATATATATAAGTATAGGAATAAACGCATACAGCCTTGCAAAAAGTATACATTGAATCGGTTGGACTGGGTGATCAGTTGAAATTTTAGACGCACTGAAGCATTCAATGAAATCAACGCTGGCCAACAAGCGATGAGAGACGATGTCTTACTCCAGTTACAAGCATTTGAAGGCATAAAGGATTTGTGTGTGTGTGTGTGTGAGTTGGTATATGTGAATGTGTTGAAGTCCTTGCTATCCTTTGAGCAATAACAAAAGTTAGAAGGTTAACAATTTCGCTATTGTCTTGGTTGTTGTTGTTCGGCTGGCTGACTGGCTATTTGCTTAGCACAGTGCTGACTGTTGGCGGAATCAACGTGAAATCAAACGTTATCGCCGTAAAATCTATACAAGCAGCAATGAGGAAAGTCAAATTCTGAACTAGCTAAACTTGTTCGGGAAATTCGATATTACCGTTTGACGTTAAAGTGCACGGGCAAAGGGGAGAACACGCAGTAATATACTTTTGTAAATATATATGTAAATAGACGACTCTTGCTCGATTTGGTTGAAGAAATGCGGAGATAGGCAACAGTTAGGCTTTTTGTAATGTCTCTGGTAATAATAGTTTATATGCGAGATGGATTTGCTTTTGTGTCGAGTGGAAGTGCAAAGCGAACGCAGAGAGAAAGCATGCTGCAAAAGTCAGACTTAATGCGCACCCATCGACTATATATGTATGTATGTATGAATGTTCCCATTTCTCTTTATGAAATTCGAAACTGTTTGATAGTGACTTTTAATGCACATCTGCAACTATTAAGGCTGATTGAGCGTACCTTTTCACTGGAAGGCAACACTGTTGCACGAACTGACTTTGCTGACTTCTGCAATTGAAAGACACCTTTTAAAGTAAATGGTGAAAAAAAGTGAAAAAGTATCAAGTGTACAGCAACCGAAAATCTCGCAGTAATGCGGAAATCGCTGAAAATATGCCGATTGCCAATATCCTAGGCAAGCTGATGACCTTGACTATTCATATGTGTATGTGGACGTACATAAATATTTGCCAATGGCAATGCACCGGCGCATACCAGAAACAAAATAACCAGATACAAAAGTATGTAGCGGAATGTAATTTACGCACAAAGCCAAACAAGTTTCAGCATGTACCCGGCAGGGAAAATCTTTCGATGGAAACTTATGGTCTTTTAAGGAATTTATTTCAAAATAAAAATATTTAATTTATTGTTTAAGTAAATACTTCAAATTAAAAAAAAAATAAAAATTCGAAAGCTTTGGACAAAAGTTCCGGGGTTGTGTGAAAGCTTTTTTCGGAAGTTCCGGGTGAAAGCTCAGTCAAAGTCGCAATTTCCGGGGGATGCAAAAGCTACGCAAATCATTTAACAACAAATACATATATGGACTACACAGGGAAGAATTTTATGCGGAATATTCTACGTCTGAGTGAAATAAAAGAATATTTTTTGTTGAAGGATATGGAGAAGGGCAATACCAATAAGAAAATGGGAATGTTTGTTTTAGTTGAATTAGTTTAGAATCATGAAGTTCAGTGGAGATTTCATATTGTGATCCGTTGTCTCTGGAGTCTAATGTGGCTAAAGTGTAAAATAGCTCTACACAGAAGTTAACACACTTATAGTATGAGAAACAGTGAGGAGTGCATCACGCCGCTTTATTACATACTAAGGCTCGACGAAACGACCTGAACCTACTAAAATTATTTTTTTACTACTAAAGGGGTTTTCAATAATAGCGCTACAAAAGTCATTACGTAATGAACTCGATTTCCTTTGCATGGCCACGCTGAACCCAGTTTTCGACGGTTTTCAAGCAGAAATCGGCCGATACTGTTGCAATTCGTACCAAGTTCATCAACCGTCGCTGGCTTGTTGGCATAGACCATAGACTTGACGTAGCCCCTGAGGAAATAGCATAACGGTATGAAATCGCACGACCTAGGCGGTCAATTGACTGGGCCATTTCGTGAGATAACACATTCGCCAAAATAGTTTTTAATAAACCGATTGTGACATTCGCTGTGTGGCTTATGGCGTCGAACTGTTGGAACGACATATTGTTTGAGCCCATATCATCCAATTCAGGCTAAAAATATTCGGTTATCATTGAGCGCTAGCGATCCCCATACACAATAACATGCCGGCCTTGATCATCACAGAAGAAGTACGGCCCGCACCAAACCGTGATTTTTTCGGTATGCAATGGTGACTCATGGAGTACGTGTGGATTGTATATTTTGCTTATGTACGAAGCCATTCAGCCAAAAATGAGCCGACCATAAATAGGACGTAACGCCCTTAGCGCCTTTAGTTGAGGCCTTACTGAAGAGAATTGTCAAAAAAGAACGGGAAAAAATATGGCGTCGTTTGACCTATCGGTCTACTTGTAGCGTTCTTATTAAAACCCCTTTATATTCGCAAGTTCGCGCGGTTCTTCAAGAATGGATATTTTTCTTGATCTCGTATTGGTGGGACATACCAAAAGAAAGTTATTAGATGATTCCATCTCGTCCAATTCCAGGCAACTAGCATCCTCTAAGATTTTTAAGATGCCAATACGTCAATGGCCAGTTAAAACCATTACGACTAAGGGGAGATGAACTTTGGTAAGGGCTCCCTAGAACTCTTGCGATTGATTCTAGTGTATTAGACAGTACTTGTGACTAACCAGCGCTTCCCGAGGACAGCTTCTACTATCCTAGACCTGACCTTGAATCCCTGTTCATACTTCCATAGGTATCTTCAAACTCCCCTTACTCTTAAAATCTGTTACTCCAACTTGAGTTTCCCAGCTGGGTTTGCGTACCCAAAAAATTACTTACGCACAAGTTACATTGCACCAGTTTGAGTTTCAGGTTCTACACGCTCTGAGCGATGGGAAATATGGTGGGGCACATAGCGTTTGACTGTGTCAACATTCCATTTGCGACCACAAGAAATACAAAACCTATGCACCAGTTTTTAGGCGCTTACAGAACAACAGACAAACTTCGTTCATACGCAGTGTACTTGTAACGCAAGTTTCGCAGAACTTTATGTTTTGCAGCGGCGCAAGTTGGTTTTATTACTGTCACATTCCTGCGCAAAAACATGACATTTTCGCCTCGAGTCATTCATTCACAATATCAAGGTCAATAACGACGCAATTCGCTCAGAGGTGTGTAGAGGCGGACATATGGTCAACGCTGGAGCGTTCTTATTGACCATTTAGTGACTTATGCATAAATTGCGTGAAGTGCAATGACTTTGTGGGACATGTTGTTGTTGCAATAAAAAATAAAAAAATAGTATACGCAACTTAAAGTTTACGAATACCTGCACACAAATGACTAAATGCGTAGATTTTCCACAGCTGGAGAGCCGGCTCAGCTTGTAGCTTGAACTGCCGCCAATTTAAGCCTCCGCATTTTTGTTGGTTTTTTATTCTCATTTGCGGTTTGGCGCACCGATTTGGTATGAGATTACCACAACAAAAAAAAGTAATATTTGTGCGCAGCATGAAGCGGGTCAATTATGTGTGGCAAGAAATATATATTTATTATTTTCATTTTCCCACAGCTACCAGTTGAGCTTTTTGGCTAATCGACTTTTGTGGATATGCTGCAACTGCTAAAATATTGGCTTAATTATTTTCATTTTGTATGTGTTTGTGTTCATTATAGGCCTCCTGACCTTGACAATCGCTTTGAAAATGTTCGAACGATGATGAAAAATGGAATTTGAAGATAAGAAAAAAATGTTGAAAGTGTTTCAAAGAGCATTTAAGAGTTTTAATAATAGGTTATAATGAAATAATTTCCGACACACTTTCCTGTTTAATTTTTATAAATTACACTTGTGCGAGACACAAACATAAACAATTTTTAATTGATATGAGTTAAAATACAGTACAAATTATATGCAAATAGGTATATATCTTCCACACGGAACTAATATTGTGGAACACTCCACAATATTAGTTGTAAATTTGATCTATCAATTGAAAAGTTACACATTTTTGATAATACCTGGACATGGATCTATTGACATATTATGGAATGTAATACCATGAAGTGATCGAGATAGTTATCAGGTTATAATTATCATACTAATCAGAATATCGAGTTGAAATTATTTTACGAGTTCTCATTGTTCGACCGTCTGATTGACAGACAAAAATAAAAACAAGTAAGGAAAGGCTAAGTTCAGGTGCAACCGAACATATTATACTCTCGCAATTTATTGAAGAAATTTAACCAATACATATATGCGGAATAAAGCTCACCGTATATTTGAGAAACCTATAATTAGGTATATGGGTGCTAGGAGAAGATACTTTTGAAAAACCTACAATGAGGTATATGGAAATGTTATGACCCGATTTTAATATTTTTTGGAACAGAGACACACTATTAGAAGAAAACAATTCCCTCTGAATTAAATTGAGATATCTGAGAGATTTACCCATATTTTCGGTTAAAATTTATCCTTAGGCGCTGAGTTCAACATGTTCGATAACTGGGGCCTTGAAAAGTTATGGTCCGTTTTTTTCACAAGTGAAGCCAGAGATGATATGCACTAATTGTGTAAAGTTTTATTCCGTTATCTTCATTGGTTCCTTATGTTTACATTATAAAGGGAAGGAATAAGATGGATTTCAAAATTGAGTTATAAGGAAACTAGTGGTGGTTGTGAACCGATTTTGCCCATTTTTTGTCTGTGTTATCAGGGTGTCAAGAAAATATTATATACCGAATTTCAATCGAATCGGTCTAGTAGTTCCTGAGATATGGTTTTTGACCCATAAGTGGGCGATGCTACGCCCATTTTACATATTGTAAAAAATCTGAGTACAGCTCCCTTCTGCTATTTCTTCTGCAAAATTTAGTGTTTCTGACGTTTTTCGTTAGTTAGTTAACCCACTTTTAGTAATTTTCAACCTAACCTTGGTATGGGAGGTGGGCGTGGTTATTATCCGATTTCAACTATTTTCATGGTGTGTGGTGGGGTATGTAAGAGAACCGACTGCAGAAAGTTTGGTTTATATAGCTTTATTAGTTTGCGAGTTAAATACAAATAACCCATTTGTGGGCGGGGCCACGCCCACTTCACCAAAACATCCAAATATGTCCCCTCCTAGTGCGATCCTTTATTCAAAATTTTACTTTTATATCTTCATTTATGGCTTAGTTATGACACTTTATGTGTTTTTGGTTTTCTCCATTTTGTGGGCGTGGCAATGGTCCGATTCTGCCCAGTTTTGAACTTGATATTCTTATGGTGCCAAGGAATATTTGTGCCAAGTTTTGTCAAGATATCTTAATTTTTACTCAAGTTACAGCTTGCACAGACAGACGGACGGACAGACAGACATCCGGATTTCAAATCTACTCTTCACCCTGATCACTTTGGAATATATGACTCTATATCTAACTCTTTTAGTTTTAGGTGTTACAAATAACCGTTATGTGAGCAAAACTATAATACTCTCTTTAGCAACTTTTGTTGCGAGAGTATAAAAATGGCATTATAGTCGTAAACTAAGAAAATCGCTGTAATTTTAACCCTTTCATGCCCAATGTTGCCTATAGACCTAATTCTTGTTATTTATATTTTTTTGACCATCGTTTTTTTTTCAATTATGTAGACTTATGTGTTGTGCAAGCTTACAGTTACATTTTTTGTTATGAGCTGTGCACATATTCATGCAGTAGACGTTCTCCGCAGAGTGGAATTGTCAAAATCGGTTTCGCGAAAAAAGTTACAATAAAGTGGCTATACAAAAAGTGTTAACAAACATAAAAAATATTATTTTATTTTAAAACAAAGTGAACTGTATAAAAAATATAGATAAGAGAGTTTAAAAAAAATAGTCATGAGAAAAGTGTTTAGTTTATTTATAATAATATAATTGTTGCCTATAAGTAACATCCTGTAACTAATGAACTAGAATACAAAAGACTTTGAAATTTGTAACACTTCATATATGAGTTGAATCTAATATACATATATGTATTAACAAATTTTTTAGCTCCGCCCATTTTAATTCGGGCATGAGAGGGTTAATAGAAACAATCGAATTTTACCAAGTAAAATGTATTTATCTTTAGCCTTACTGTTATATTGATTTACCAAAAGTGTAAAAAGATAAAATAATTAAATATATATTTTTAAGCATTCTCTTAAAAAAATAAACATTTTTATATTATCATATCCGTTTTGTAATATATATGTACTCTTATGTTGGATCATGATCATGATCATGATTCATACATACCAGGCACATTTTGCTGAATCACAAGAAGTGTAAAGAATAAGTTAGAGTGACATAACTCAATGTCACCAATTGGTTTGCGGCAATAATTAAGCTTTTATAATAAAACTTTCGATATTGCTATTGAAATTCAATACCCATATACATACATGCATCCGTACATACATATGTATGTACGCATAAATACACAATGCATAAGGCTAATAAAATATAAATAACTCTTAATTGCAAAGCAATTGTGTGATTATGTGAATACAGTGTGTTTGTACGCGTTAAATGTAAATCTAATTAAGCGTATAACCGATATATTATGACATATTGACAATAAAGACAGCAAGGAAAGAAATACATAAATATAAATAATAATAGATACAATGGGAGTATGCGTACATAGCAAAGGGCGTAGCTTAGAGGGAGTTGTATTGATTTAAAATTATTTTTACGATTTGAAAATTAATATTATTGCTATTAAAGTGTCAAGGAGTCATTCCGGATTCTTATATGGAGTTACCGAATAATTTTTTCACCAACTAACCAAAAAGGTTTGAAAATCCTAGATATCACTTATTTAGAACATCTCATATTAAAGAAGAAATTAGAGTAAATAATGTTGATTTATCTCAACGAATTGACTGATCCGCTCTATATAAGTGACCGGTTTAAGTTGTTACATGGGTTTCTTTTTTTTTGTTTTTGACTTATTAATTTCTACAAGATCTCAAGAATATTATCATAAATTTTCAAGTCGATCCGAATAATAGTTTCGGAGATTTAGCCTTTGGAAGCTGTGGACTCCAAATCAGGTATTATTGTTACTCAAAACCTTAAACGCGTTTTTCTCGGAACCATGTATCGGTTGTCAAATGTTCTCGAAAACTACTCAACCGATTTTGATGAAATTTACTCACTAACGAAAAACGTCAAAAACTCTAAATTTTACATGAGAAACGGCAGGTGGAAGCTGCTATCAGATTTTTTACAAAATGGAAAATGGGCGTGGCGTCGCCCACTTATGGTTCAAAAAGCATATCTCAGGAACTACTCGACCGATTTCAATGAAATTCGGTATATAATATTTTCTTGACACCCTGGCAACATGGACGAAAATGGGCGAAATCGGTTCACAAGCACGCCAACTTCCCATATAACTCAATTCTGAATTCCATCTGATTCGTTCACTTGATAATATATATACATAAGGAACCGATGAAGATGGCGGAATAAAACTTTACACAAATACTGTATATCATCTGTGGCTTCACTTATGGAAACATTTTCGGAACCGGACTATAACTTTTCAAGGCCCCTAATATCTACATAAAGAACCCAGTGCCTAAGGGTAATTTTCCCCGAAAATATCGGCAAATCTTTCAGATATTTTAATTTAATTCAGAGGAAACTATTTTCTCCTAATTGTTTGTCTCTGTTCCAATAATTAAATTAAATTAAAATCGGATCAGAACTTCGCTTAGCTCCCCTATACCTAATAATGTGTGTGCTTTATTCTGCATATATCGGTTAATAAGTGAGATATCTTTGCAAAATTAAGTGAGCATATAGTATATATTGTAGCTTGGTGGGGAAAATTAGTAAAATCGGTTTAGGAATTACATCAGACCTCATATACTATTTATGATGTTTTGCGTTATTCTATTGAACTTTATACCAAATATATGGGTGAAATTGTGTGTTATCTTAATAAAATTACATCAATAAATTGCGAGAGTATAAAATGCTTTTGCACCCGAACTTAGCCTTACTGTTTTTTTTTTTTAGTTTAGATGATCCTATCAGGAATTATGCTGACAACGCAGACGCACCTTTTTTCCGAGGTGTCACCGGAAATGACGTCACATTTGTGAATTTAATAAATAATTTTTAACATAAAAAAGTATTGAAAATAATACGGAAATTTGAAAAGTTTTTTACCCGACAAAACCCTTGTGACCCCTTAAGGAGAAAGTATAGTAACAGAGCTTCTTCATTAAAATTCTTCAACAAAATAAAAACAATTAGAAAATTATTTAGAAATAGCAAATATCACAAACTCAATCGAAATACTGATCTGTAGAGTATGTTCACGGAACTTCTAATAATCTGCTTTACAGGCTTCAAAAAATCGATTTTTTTGGTTTGTTTTAAATCTCTTCCAAAACTATCCAAGAATATGTCTTTAAAATTCCAGAGGCCAATTCGACATATTTTCGAAGCTGGAGCAGTTTTAGTGGCCAAGCGTCGAGCAGGTGCGAATGCTCAGGCAGACTTTAAAGCGCGTTTTCTCGAGTTTTCATTTCCACAAGTGTTAGAAAACGGTGCCGGCGATAGCAAAAAGAATATACATATGTCCGATCGAAAAAAAACCAAAGTGATCTGAAAAAATTTCAATATTTTTTAATAATAAATATTGTTTTTAAGCCTTAAATATAGTACACTATCGTCTTAAAATTCCGTTCACCGCAATCATTTCCTTCCTTTCAAAAAAAAATTGCTAAAAAACGATTTTTTTCGGCTTCTAAAGCAGACCACTGCCTTAAAGGTTTTCCGCTGGTAATATTTATGCTTCTTCCATTCGTTTATTTTATTAATTATCTGATCGAATTTCCCACTGCTATTTGTGGGTATGAGCATTTATTCTAATAAAAGTGGTTTCTAAAACAGTGAAGTCAACTTTGAAAAACTGAAAAATCATATGATAAGATATTCCGTCGCAGAAAACAGCTCTGATTTCTATAGTTTCACTTTTTTTCTATAGTTTCGTTGTAAAATAATGCAGAGGCCTTCAAATCACATCAAACTCCGCTCCCAACGAATGACTGCTGCCGCCACTGTTTATTGCCACGAATATCTTATGAAGGCATGGCGTGGCAAATAGAATTTTTTTTTTATGAAAAAAATATTTCGTTTTGAATTTCAACAGAAGCTACGAGTAAAGCCTGTTTTAAGCCACGCTTTACTTAAACATTACCTCATTTGAAGCATTATATGTTGCTGAGTTGTGCCGCCAAAGCGACAATTACGGTGCATTTTTCGCAACGAGTAATACTCTAGATAAACTATTTACTTCTGGCTGATTGTTTGCTTTGACTGCGTAATAAGCTTGATTAAGAATGATTAGCTGCTAAATAGCTGCGACATTTGCGTCATGCAAGATTATGAAAAACAAGCGAGTTCTTTAAAAGAATTCTTTTTTTTTTCTTCTTTGAAACATAATATCGAGTTATTGAAGTTTTTAACAACAAAGTTGTTTGTTTATTGCTTCGACGTTGATTGCTCAATTTTATAAGAGCCACGCTAATGTTAATTGACAGCATTGTTTACCGTCTTCTTAGGTTTACGGCGCAGGCGCAGGTGGACTTATATATACATATATATGTATTTCTTTATTTTGTGTATTTTTCGTAGCTATTTACGCAAAATCCCGTAATAATTGAAACCAATTAGCATCGACGAAATACAGTTAATTGCCATTTAAATAGCAGCGCTAAAAATATGCTCAGCGCGTATTATCCTGGTCAAAGTAAACATGCCAATACAGACACACAGATCCTTTCATACACATTTTTTTTGATATTTCTGCCACATATGCCCCATACCTGTGGCAACAATTACATGCAAAATGCGGATAATCCTCATTATTGCAACAACAACATCGACAATTTTGTTGCAAAAATCCCAGTAAAGCAAAAACGCTGAGAAAAATATTGCAAAATAATGGCAAAGCAAAAAAGATTTTTTTTCGTTTAGAAAACCAACAAAATTTTTCACGAAAATCAATGTGGAAATAATGCACCCAGATTGTAATTGTTTCTGTTGTTGTTGCAACCGAGTAACAGCATCAGCATAATAGGAAAAGTCGACTTTATCCGACAGTTGCAAAAAGAGAATTTCTATAGACAGATTCCAGCTAATGGCCTATTGATTTGTGTACCTACATGAAACCGCCTGCCTAAATACTCACGCACACAAACACACACACACATACATATACACATACAAGCTATAGAACCTATAGAACAGGGGTAAAGAGAGAGAGCAGCCAACTGCGTGACTTTAAATTAAAAAGTGAAACGCATGCGCAGCGGCCATTGCAAATTGGCACAGGAAAAAAAATAATTGAGATTGCTTGTTGTTGTTATTGTAGGCGGCGCACAATCACTGCTTTGTTGTACATATGTGATTCTCTTTCATTGACTGCGCGCAGGAAATATTAACAGTTCATATAATTGGCATTTTAAGTAAAATAGTCAAAAATGTTGCATTTGTTTGTTGTTGTTTTCTGCTTCTGCTCCTGCCGCTGGCTTTCAAGAACTTCTTGTTTGCCAAACCGCTGTGGACACAACAATTTCTTGTTCATTATTCCACTTTTGTCTCTTACTTGTGTTAGTGCGGGGGGGATTGTGTGGCGTTTGTTTACTTTTTGATTTTATGCTGCAGTTAATTGCATCTCGGCATTGTCTTCATTTTCACTGTTGCAATTTTCTCAATTTTTTTCTTTGATCCTTACCATTGTCAGCAATGGTATGCAAAAAGATGTCATCTTAATTGGTTTCGCTATAGATTTCTAACTGAACTTATTAGTAATGCAACCAACTGCGTGTATTAAATGTGGAATACTGTTTAATCTTATAAATGCAGATTCATTTAATTAGTTGCCACCACCTTCAAAATTAGTTGCAATAAATCCTATTTAGATTTTAGCGGTGAAACATATTCATGAATTTCGACTACACCTAAGTTGGGATCACATTGGAGTTCTCTTTGTTCGACCGTCTGATTGGCAGACAAAAGTAAAAAATATACATTAGTATTGTTTCTTGGTGATTCAGGTTAGGTAAGCTTTGAAAGTGGGAGCCACGTCACAGTTGGCAGCTATAAATTTGAAAAAAGTGAAGTACTGTTTCTATCTCAGAACCAGCATAAATTCCATCAAAAATCTAAGCCTGGATAATAACTCTTGCGAATAGTTACTACTTTGGGATCGGTAGGCAATTGACAAGCATATCTCTCTCTCTAAATCTCTTATCATTACCGTCCTAGTGCGACACGGAAATATGGACGATGGCGAACCGAGATGGGAACGCACTTGGAGCATTCGTTCTGTTCTCTGTTTTCCCGAAGATCTTTGATATGAATCGAAAAAGATGGAACCATGAACTATAAGAGTTATACGCTGACATCGATATAATAAAGAATATAAAAATCCAACAAATGAGCTGATTGGTCGTGTCGTACGCAAGGAAGTAGTTGCTTTGGTTCGAAACTTATAGGTTGGGATCACATTGGAACCCTACTTAGAAATTTAAAAATATTTGGAACACATCTAATGGTTAAATTAGAAGTGTCATACCATAACGCCATACCCATAAATATTAGCATAACCGTAATAATATTTACTATACTTGATTATTGGTGTTATAACCATAAACAACTGATACTTTCATTCGTAGTTTTTGTTTTCATTGCGAAAGTGCCAAATAAATTAAAAAAAAAAACAAGTAAGGAAGGGCTAAGTTCGGGTGTAACCGAACATTTTATACTCTCGCAATTTATTTATTTAACTTAATTAATATTATATAATACACAATTTGACCTACATATTCGTCATATATATTGTATAAAGTCCAGAAAGTTGGAAACCCTAATATCAGGTTAGAAGCACCGAGGTCCTCATGTTCGATATATGGGGCCTTGAAAATGTATGGTCCGATTTCGGCGATTTTTAGAAATGGGCTGCCACACTATAAATACAGTATTTATGCAAAGTTTTGCACCGATAACTTCACTAGGGCTTACTTTATATATTGTAAAGTAAACGATTCAAATCATCTTCTAAGTTCTGGTATATAGGACGTAGGCGTGGTTGTGATCCGATTTGGACAATTTACACAAAATATTATCGGGAGGTAAGGAAACTATTACAAACCAAGTTTCATTGAAGTCGGTCGAGTAGTTCCTGAGATATGGTTTTTGACCCATAAGTGGGCGACGCCACGCTCTTTTTCCATTTTGTAAAAAAATCTGAGTGCAGCTTCCATCAGCCATTTCTTATGTGAAATTTAGTGTTTCTGACGTTTTTCGTTAGTGAGTTAACCCACTTTTAGTAATTTTCAACCTAACCTTTGTATGGGAGGTGGGCGTGGTTATTATCCGATTTCTTTTATTTTTGAACTATATTAAGAAGTGGCTAAAAAACGACTGCAGAAAGTTTGGTTTATAAAGCTTCATTGGTTTGCGAGATATATATAAATAACCAATTTGGGGGCGGGACCACGCCCACTTCCCCAAAAAAATTACATCCAAATATGCCCCTTCCTGGTGCGATCCTTTATTCCAAATTTTACTATTATGACTTTATTTATGGCTTAGTTATGACACTTTATGTGTTTTTGGTTTTCGCCATTTTGTGGGCGTGGCAGTGGACCGATTTTGCCCATTTTCGAAAGCAACCCTCTCACGGTCCCAAGGAACATGTGTTCCAAGTTTCATTAAGATATCTTAATTTTTACTCAAGTTACAGCTTGCACGGACGGACGGACGGACAGACGGACAGACGGATTTCAACTCCACTCATCATCCTGATCACTTATATATATATAACCCCATATCTAACTCTTTTATTTCTTGGTGACACAAACAACCGTTATGTGAACAAAACTATGATACTCTGTGCAACAGGTTGCGAGAGTATAAAAATAGGTGTTTTAGGTAAAACCATAATCTCGTACTTTAACGAAGGAAATACAAAAAAGTGAAAATTGGAATTTTGGCAGACATTTTTACAAAAAAAATATTTGGGTCAAATTTGCTTGACATTTTTTTAATAGTTGTAATTGAAAAAAAAAATAAAATCCTTCGTTCAAGCACGAGTAAATAGTATCTCGAATACCTGTTCAAAATTTCATCAAGATCGGTTGAGTAGTTTTCGAGTAAATTTGACACCCGACTTTGAAAACACATTTCCGAGAAAAACGCGTTTAAAGTTTTGAGTAACAATAATACCTGACTTGGAGCGCACACCTTCCAAAGGCTGTATCTCCGAAACTATTATTCGGATCGGCTTGGAAATTAAGGACAATATTTTTGAGATGTTGTAGAAATGAATAAGCCAAAAAACAAAAAATCGATTTGTAACCCCTTGATGGATTCAAATGGAATTATTGTCATCCACTACCTCGAACATGGTAAAACTATCAATCATATTACAGTGCATTATCGGATCGATTGGGTGTTCAGATCATAGTTAGGTCAAGTTTATAGGCTATGAAATTTGCAGACCATTTAGCAGTTTGAGATTTATATTCATGATTTGTGATCTCATTGATTACTTTCATATAATGATACGTATCTTATCACAAAAGATTTTGAACATTCATACATACATGTCAACATTTTGAAATCCATTGCAGTTATAAAACAATCACATTAAGGTAATAAAACAGAAACACGAAAAATATAGAGTTACGTATCCGAAGCTTACCAGCTTATATGTGGAAAATCATGATTAAGGTCTAGAGAACATGATTAAGGTCTTGAAAACAAAAGTGGCTCTGTCCACATAACAGCTTTTGTAGCAGGAATTTATATATTGAAAATGTATAATAATAGAGTTGGCATGAATATTATAATATATTTTGATTTATCCGAAAAATATCTGAACTTTATTATTATATGAAAAAGAAGATATTTGCTGACATAAAGTGAAATTTGATCGTTCGTTCTCTCTTTCTCCTCCACTGCTCAGCTTTCACTAGATTGATGTTGAAACATCATACCTTCGACGAAACAGCCGAGTTGGCTGGAATTCATAATAAAATGTTCCTTAAAAATGTTTTATAGTTTAAGCCTATACACATATGAGTTCTTTATTTGTCGATACACATATGAGTTCTTTATGATCCATTAAGGAATTCTTTCTTTGAGTGGAGGTTATTTAACTTGACTTTACTTGTCGAGAGTGATAACTACAACTGAAAGTTGCGTAGATTTTTGGTTTGATCACTTTTCCCTTACTCCCGATCCAATTGTAGCTGAACGCCGATCGCTGTTGGCATATAATAAGCATTTTTAAGATTATGATCGCAATCCTAGATTGCTAGCTCTTAAGACTCCAATATTTATTTACAAGGTATTGAATATGGGGTAGTCATTCATTCATTAGGTCAAAGACTAGTTTCATGTGGAGCTAGCAAGTATCATAAAAGTTCGAAATCAGTAGTGCCTACCAAAAGTGAAAAGTACTCATAGATATCTTTGAAATTTTCTTCATGTTCCATGTAATTGAACACGAAACAACTTCATTACCAACGATTACAAACAATTAGACAAGGTGGGTCCACAACTAAATGTTTTGAATGTTACAAAATTATGACAACACGAGCGCTGTGTCACATTTTAAATTATGCAACCCCCGACGACATACCGTGGCGTATTATTAGTTGTCTAAAAGACTGTCTAAATGAGTAGATGTGACCGTCGGCCTCATTAAAATTAAGCGAACCAATGCATCGCACCGGGAAATTTGTGTTGATAAAAAATGACATTGCTACAAGCGGACTTTGTGTTGTTGTGCTTCCGTTGTCAACGGAATTCACTTATGAGCGTTTCCGAAATGCCACGCATCGTTGAATGATTTCCCAGCTCAATGTGTCATCCTTTCAAACATCCCCTTTGCGCCAAGCACCGCACAACTTTGCTGTACATTCAACAAACTATGAGGCATGAACTTTATAACGGCGTTTAGTGATTATGCATATGCACAGGCGCACACACACACACACTCAAACACCACTGTAGGCGCTTGTGTTTGTGTCACGCTGAAGTATCTGCGGTATGCGTTATTATTATTTTTTTTATTGTCAAAGCTGTTTGTCAACGACTCACTTATCCGTTGCATAATGAGGAAGCTTAGAGCTAAAAGGGATGACAATCGTACATAATCGTTAACGTTGCCCCAGCTATTTGGCATTCGCGATTGTGGCCCACACAAAGCTGACAAGCCAAACCGAGTCAGCGCCGGCTGGTGTTGTCGCTTAACGCGATCTACTCCGATTGACTGACGCCATATTTCGGCACTCAACACTAATCCTCGCCAGCCAACGAGCAAGCGAGCACCAAAGCACCAAATCAGCGCACTAAATCGGTGTCACCACCACCACCAATATTTAGGCAAAACGTGAGGGCCATGCAAATCGACAAGTACCCTGCAGGGAAACGGGTACGAAGAAGTTTGCAGAAAATAAAGGTTGCAGAATTGAAGAATAACAGTGGTTTAATAACATTTGAAGTAGTAAATAATTAAAAATTTGAAGCCAAAAGTTTAATAAAGCGGCCTTTTCATTCGTTTTCGATGACAGATGAATTCTTCACTACGATTTTAGTTCGGAATTTTTGGAAGATTCAATTGACATCTTTCACTTTCACTTTCTGAGAGAACACAACGTAAAAATTCCTAAAAATGCTTTCAAGAATGATAGAATAACGGGTTGAGACATGCTATGTCATAAAATAAAGAAGAGGAACTGTCAAAATAGAAGACCTGACAATTTCATATATCTTTCATATACAATCTTTCCTCTACTTTCATTCAGTATGAAGCGAGCTAAAGTATTTTTCTTACAAATTTCAAAAAAGTAACGAAACGCAACTTCCGTAGACTCCACAACTACCATTCTTGATTCCATTAAACTTTACATTTTCCTACTGGGTATGTGTAGGCTGGCTTGGGCCGCCGTATTTTAGTTTCGCCCATACTTGAGAGCACTTCAGAAATTATTTCCCATGTAAGCGCTTAAATTGAGTAACAGTTTTATTATTTAATTTTTTTCTTTGCAGTTAATCTCTTTGCTTGCTAGTTTGGTAGGGCTGGTATCGCATATGCTTAAGTATGCATGCATTTTTTGTTTGTTCTTTGCTCGATTTTGCAGTCGTCAATTGCCATGTCAAAATGCACGTGGATTTTTGTCACCAACTGCTTCTAATATGAACTACATAAGTTTTTTTTTTTTATGACGGGTCCAAAGTCTTGCTTTCTAAAATCCTTTTAAGTGAAAGACAAACATTTACTATTAAAAAGTGACAACGCAAATGGCAATTGATTTTGAGGGTTGAAAACAAAATGGCGTTCGTTAAAATAAGTTAAACGTTTTTTTCAAAGACTTGGGAATTAATTTTAATATAAAATATTTGGAATGGCTCTGTATTAATTTTTGTTGTAATACTTTTTTGTTAATGCATGCTCTTATCGTTATCGAAATCTCCGAGACTTTTCTCTACAAAACATATAAATAATTAGTTCTTAGCAACGCTGCAGTCGAAAAGAGGAAATTTATCTTGAGTCTTTTCCAAGATTTAATGTAAAATTAATATTTGGTAAATAGTAAATTTCTCAGATACCATATCAGTGGTCAAATATTTTTGTAGAACCAGAACTATTTTTGATACCATCCTTATTGTGTGCTATGCAGGATATGTATATAAACTTTCTATAGATTTAAGTAGCTCGACAAATACAACAAGTACAGCTGCTTTATTTATTGTGTTACACTCGATCGCAAGATAACTTAATTGTAGGTTCTGGCACGTTGTTGCTACTGATTCCACTGGCAGAGGATATGCACTAACGGTGCATTATTCTCAGCTCCTGCTCTGCATTCGGATCAAGAGACAAGTTCCCTATGAAAATCCCTAATAACCCTCTATTAATATACTTATACATTCCGCCTTTTTGTCTTTTGAATTTCGCGGCTATGCATAAAGCGCTACAGAGCTCGTATCTGGTAATACAAACACCTTTGAAAGGTGTAACCAACAAAACGGCGATATGCATGATTAGTTTGGATATTGCGTTCAACAGTTACATATATGGGAGGTTTTATCACATCCACCATAGATCCCGGACATAGCGTCAAGTGATTGAAAGTTGAACTCAAAAGAGACTTGTGAAAAGTGGCTGTCCGAGTTCTTCGCAAATAAGGAGGGGAGCTTCTACGAGGGGGTATTACGAAGTTGCCGTCTAGGTGGAAGCAGATTATCGATCGAAACGGCGCATATTTGAACTAAATCCGATCACTGTAAAACTTTTTAAAAAAGCATTGAATAAAGAGCAAAAAAGCGGAAGGGAGATAACCGCCAACCTAATAGATTCACTCTTTCCTAAATATAGGATCTGCTCACCATACACATAACCTTAAGAAATCTTAGTTTTAAAAAGTGCGTTTCATGTTCTTCTATTCCCTCGTTAGACTCGTTATATACTCTTTAAATTAACTTTCCTTTTTTCCTTAAATGTATTTTGATTAAGATTTTACAAATCCTTACAAGAGTTTGACTTTTTAATCGCGCACGGGATGACTTTCATTGTGGCTTGGCTATTTACTAGAATGTTGATTGACTCGCTGATTAAGGCGGAGGACCCACAAACTCCGACTTCGTCCAATCTGAAAAACAACATTTTTATATGGGGATTGGCTCAAAAGAAAACTGCTGCTGTACCTCTAAATAAGTTGTCAGTACAGTCCATAATAGATCCTTTGATCTATTCAACATTTTTGGAGAATTTAATGTTGTTTCTATCTCCCCACAGATCTCGGGTCCTGCGTTGAGATTATACACTTCTAAATATAAGGTGAATTTTGATATACATATGTATATAATTTATTTAATGATTGAACATGGAATTTTGATAATTTGTTTTGTTAGAGAGATATATTTTTTGTCATGCTATAGTTAAGTAAAATTTTAGTGTAATATGTCAGTTCATTTAAAATAATGTAAAGACATACTTCCAAGTCTTAAGAATCGAAATTGCGGCTTTCGTTATTTTTTTTTTTTTCGCACAAATTATAAGCAAATTTATGTAAATCAAATTTTTCTTGCAAATTTAGAGTACTTGCACATTGCAACCAACAAGAAATGCAATGGTTCATGTAAAATTACAAGCAAATTGCTCCAGCTGGCTGTTTTTATAAACTCTCCCGTGTACTGCACCTAGCTAGGTAGCTACGAAATCGCCTATCCCAATCGTCAAGCAGCACAAAATTCCACATTTTTTCAAATATGATATCAACCCATATTCAAATATTCGAATGTACAATATATGCAAAGTTCAAAAGTGGTCCACTTGAGCTTTGAAACAAAGTTTCACCTATTCTTATATTAATTTCCACACTGTGGCGCGTCGCCTCAAGTGGTCTTATGTGCCTTATTGTTGCCTTTGTGACCAACTGAACGGTGGCACCACAAAAATTAATAAAACAAAAGCGAACTTTGCACACATACCTACATAGAGTATCGGTAAAAATTTAACCTAAACTTGCCACAAACCAATATTTTCGAAAAATGTGCAGCGAACAAAGGCCCTCAACAATTGTTTGGCAATTGCTTTGCACTTTGCTTGCTGGGCCTCATAAATTTCGTAGCGTTGCATTTGTTTTAATTCGAAAACACACACAAGAAAGCCACTAATTTTTGCAACCCTTTGAGCGAGCACTAATATACGCGCTATAATTTCTTGCAGTTATTTCGCTATTGCTAACCAATATCCTGGGAGCGTTGCATGCCGCGGCGTCTGCGCAAAAGCGATAAGTGGCACTTGTGATTAAGTGGCGCAGCGAGTGCTAGCTGTAAATTAAATGTCCCTTGCCCTTTTGCATGTGCGCACATTTTGTGGTTTTTGGTTTACTGTGTCACAGCGCACAGCCTCCTCGCGTTCTTATCGATATTTTTGAGCGCCGCAACGTCTGACCCATCGAAGCTTTTGTCAAAGTCGATTTGTTACATTTTCGAGTGCTTATCCTGCGGGCTTTGTACACTAAATTTATTTGCGTTCCACTCTATTGTTACACAAACGCTCACCATCGTCTGCGAGGCGAAAGGTCGCTATAATGCCCTGTAGGAAAACTTTGGCTAGTTCGTAACCAATTTACAGCACTTCGAAAAGTTGTTGAACATAACAGGCATTCTACAGAGACTTAGTCCTTCAGAAATATTTTTGACTGAGCCAAAACTCTGATCATAAAAATCATTAACGATCAACCAAAAGCAATGTGATCAAAGATAATGGTTTATACTTCTTCAATTAAAATTAAAAATATATTAATAAATTATTATAAGGGTGTTAATTTTCACATAACCAGCCACTCATCAGCTATAGCCCTTTAAAGGGGTTTTCAATCGTTTTATTAACGAATAAAAGTGCTTTCCAGTTCAAACACCTGAAAATTAATTTTTACAGAACACCATTAAGAACTCCAGGAAACCTTGATCATCTTCATCGTCATGTCAATAAACTAACAACACGAACATTGAAAATCGCTCCCACTACAGTCTCGCATTCCTCGGTACGTAAACGGAACGGAACCGGATTTTTATCCAGACAAGGATTGTCAACTTAGCAGTATTTCAAAAAACTATTTGGAAAATGTTTTCTGCCACAACAACATCCCAAAAACAAGTAAGGAAAGGCTAAGTTCGGGTGCAACCGAACATTTTATACTCTCACAATTTATTGAAGAAATTTTATTAAGATAACACACAAATTTACCAATAAATTCGGCATAGAATTTAATAGAATAACGAAAATCCTAAAGTCCTATATAGGATATGAGGGCTGAGGTGATTCCTGAACCGATTTCATTCATTTTCACCAGCAAGGTACACTCTATCCAAGACTGTACATTCACTTAATTTCGCTAAGATATCTCACACATTAACCAATACATATATGCAGATTAAATCCCACCGTATTTTTGAAAAACCTATAATTAGGTATATGGGAGCTAGGAGATGTTACTATCCAATTTTCATCATTTTTGGGACAGATACACACTATTAGAAGAAAATAATTTCCTCTGAATTACATTAAATTATCAGAGAGATTTATCCATATTTTCGGTTAAAATTTACCCTTAGGCGCGGAGTTCAACATGTTCGATATCTGAGGCCTTGAATAGTTATAGTCCGTTTTCGACATTTTTTTCACAAATGAAGCCGGAGATGATATACATTATTTGTGTAAAGTTTTATTTCGCTACCTTCATTGGTTCCTTATGTATACATTATAAAGTGAAGGAATAAGATGGAATTCACAATTGAGTTATAAGGAAAGTTGTCGTGGTTATGAACCGGTTTCATCCATTTTTCACATGTGTCATCAGGGTGTCAAGAAGGTATTATGTACCGAATTTCATTGAAATCTGTCGAGTAGTTCCTGAGATATGGTTTTTTACCCATAAGTGGGCGATACCACGCCCATTTTTCATTTTGTAAAAAAATCTGAGTGCAGCTTCCTTCTGCTATTTCTTCTGTAAAATATATATATATATAAACCTATATCTAACTCGTTTAGTTTTATGACGGTTGTTTGTACCGTTATGTGAACAAAACTATAATACTCTCTTAGCAACTTTTGTTGCGAGAGTATAACAATAATAACTAAAGAAGAAATAAGTAAACTAACGAATAAATCTCCGTCTCTCATAAATAATTCATAATATAATTAACGTGTTTCTGTCTTTCAGAAATAGTTTCTTTAGCAAAAATTCAGATTCTCAGCGGTCAGCTTAGCAGTATTATTAGTTGAAAAATTGCTCTGAATCGCGCTGATCTGTTATGAACCTCAATTTCTGTTTCGTTCTATTATCGGAATCATAATGTCCAACCAATTTCTAATTATTGAAAGCTAATTAATTCAGAACTACTAAAGTTTCTCACAGGGTTATTTTGCTTCATACCAAACTATTACAAATCAACAGATCGGTAGTGCTTCGGAATTTCCACACAGCTCATTGCATAGGACACAGCCACACTTCAGACTTTGTGCGAGCCGAGGGTTGATTGGTACGCACTCTTTAGAAGCATGTGTGCGCTGGCATTGCATTATTTTGACATATGGCCTCATTGAGGAAGGTGTTTACTGTTTATATGCGTTCGACCTTCTGTTGCCCGATTGCAATTGCGACTGTTGCAGTTGCCCACTCCACATCCTATGAATACATACTTACGCGTACATACATACACACAGGCTCATACAATTCCCATATCGCACCGCGTCGTTTGGATTGCGTGATCGCAGCGCCGCTGCTTTGAAGTGTGGTAGAGAATGATGAAGAGGATGTTGATGACGCTGCTGGATTTCATTAGTTTTTGGTTAACTTGGGCTTTTGATTCCCAGGCTGTCGTTTCGCTGTTTTGTTGTGGAATGAATTGTTGTTGCCAACAAGCTAGTATGGCCTTTTCGGCTGACCCTCATTGCATGTGGCATGTGATGTACCGTAATTACGTCTTCCTAACTGTGTGATGCACCTGATGTTTGAAGTGCATGGCATATAACTGTTAATTTGTCACATGCTTGGACATATTAGTAAGAATATTTATTTGTATTTTTTATAGTCAGTGTCAGGTGGCTTTTTTGACCGGAAGTTGAAAAGTTTCGAACTTTTGGTTTTCTGCCAGAGGGTGGGCGATTTCAGGCAAGGGACGAATGAGTTTTTAGTGGTTTGTCTTGCACAAAAATGCCTCTAACTTACCGTTATTTCATATTTATTTAACATTTAACAAACACATTCAAGTATTTACTTTTCCTCTTAGCACTTCCATGCGAGTCAATGAAAATCAATCCTCTCCAAAAGCCTCCCCAAATTATCTTTCAATATTTAATATTTATATTCACTATCTCACATTTTGTATCAACAATCCAAGCGTGTTTGCGCATATGTTTACCGTTATGCCATATTGCTACAGATTTGTTGCGCTTCGCCGATCACCAAGGGGTGCGAACTGTAGTGATGCAACTGAACACCAGCACAGATATGCCACATTGGCAAAATAGATTTTAATTTGCCATTAATTGCAGGACCTTTAGCGCCATAAGGCGCAAAGGCTATCTGCTCATCATCTTGGCACACATTATCCATTAATGTTTTATTTATTTTTATATATTTTTATGAACGTTGTTGTTGCGTTGAATTTTTTGTTTTTTCTTGAGCAGTGTTGGAAAAAAATATCTATCAAGATAAATCACTGAATAATATTATTGGAAGAAACATATTCCCTCTGAATTTGTTCAAAATATCTGAGAGACTTCTGTATATTTTCTGTAAGAAATTTGTTAGAAGTACTGAGGTCATCATATTCGTTATATAGGGCTGGACCAATTTCGGCGATTTTTATAAGGGCGATTCCACACTATAAATGCAGTATTTATGCACAGTTCTGTTCCGATATCTTCACTAGTGCTTACTTGAAGTATAGTAAAGTAAACGATTCAGATCGACTTCAAAGTTCTGGTATATGGAAAGTAGGCGTGGTTGTGAACCGATTTGAACTATTTTTACAACATATCGTTGGGAAGCCAGGAAGATATTATGAACCGAATTGCATTCATATTGGTCGAGTAGTGTCGGAAATATGGTTTTTGACCCATAAGTGGGCGGAACCACGCTTTAAGCTTTCTGTTGGTTTTCCTTACTGAATTAAAGCATTTGTAGTAGTTTTCAACATAACCTTTGTATGGGAGGTGGGTGTGGTTATAATCCGATTTCCTCCATGTTTGGACTGTATAAGGTAGTACCTAAAAGAAACGACTTACTTGATATAGCTTTAGTAGTTTACAAGATATGTGCAAAAAACTTTGTTGGTGGTGAGACCACGCCCACTTCCCCAAAAAAAATTACATCCATGTATGCCCCTTCATAGTGCAATCCTTCAACCAAATTTTATTTCCATAGCATAGTTATAGCTCTTTATATGTTTTCGGTTATTGCCATTTTGTGTGCGTGGCAGTGGTCTGATTACGCCCATCTTCGAACTTAACTTTCTTATGGTGCCAAGAAATACGTCTACCACGTTTAGTTTCATCAAGATATCTCAATTTTGACTCAAGTTACAGCTTGCACGGACGGACGGACAGACAGACATCCGGATTCGAACTTTACTCATCCCTGACCCTGATCATTTTGATATATATAACCCTACATCTAACTCGTTTAGTTTTAGGATTTACAACTAACCATTATGTGAACAAAACTATATGTAAAATGTCTACATTATCACTATTGGGTTTACACTAACGACAGCCTCAAAACTATTTCTTGGTAGCTGCTCCTAAATTTCTCCTTAATTTCCCTGAATCAGTTGTTATCACTCTGAAAATAAACTTAAAAAATTTGTAGTTATGACGGCAACCAGTATTAGAAAATCTAACTCTATTAGAAATACTAACTACGAACAATTGATTCTCCACAATGTTTAATCTTCCCTCTAGTCGACCTTATCGAACGCTATTTCGGTTTCTAAAAATTCTTTCCCAATTTCTCTTTTTTTTTAATTTTTCGAATAATCCGCCTTAGAAAGTCCAACAGTCTTCGTATAACTTCATTTAAAAAACCTAAACAAAGCATTTTTAGCGCGTTTCTCAACTTAATCAACCCTAAAATGTCGTACTTTTACATATATAGAACACACAAGACGTTTCTACGTGGTGGTCCCACGAAACTCGCGCGCTGCAACACTCCAGATTGCCACTACAACAACAACAGTACCGACATCAAAAAGTAACCAAATCGCTGGAAAGCAGTAAAAAAAGAATGCGCGCAAAGTGCATTCAAGTAAACCATTAGCTTAAGATCACATGACACTTGTTAACTGTCAGCAAATTGTGAAAGCCTCACATCAACCCTCTTTACCTCGAATCCTGCGACGCTTTGCAAAAACTTTTCCTTAAATGCGACCGCATAAGATTGCTTGAAGTGTCATGAAAAATTTCTCAACATCACTCAACAATGGATGCGGGCAAAACTTTTGAGGTTAAACGCAAGCAAACAATCCCGCCGCGCTACAACTTGCTGCCGACTATAAAATACAACCGAACTCTCCTGTAAGATTGCATGTCTATGTGTCTGTATATATATTGCTTCACACTTGCTGCTCTCGATCGTATTGGCATCTTAGTGGCTGTTTGGAGGGAAATTTGATTTCTTTTTATTCTCACCTCCAGGAGGTCCACTCATCAAAACCGACGAGTGCATTGTCACAAGCTGCTCAACAATAGACCCGAATAAAGTTGCAACAATAAAAAAAAACTGTGAAGAGATTTAGTTGGACTTATGGATTTTGCACTGATTCAATGTATATACACACGTAACGGTACACATATGTATGTGCATGTGTATTTAGCTTCAAGTACTTGAAAGTAGCGAAGTGAAGAGTTTCATTATGCAGCTTCTGAGCTCATTACAAGCAGTTGCACAATGCGAAGATGTGATGTGACAATGTGACTATGTGAAGAAGTGAAAAGATCGAGAGTGCAAATCCTTGAAATCTCTTCAATTGCATTGCGGTTGAATGATTTTGATCGACAAATTGCACGACGGATTAAAGGTGATGATGTGAAAAAATTTGATGTGCTCACGCATTGTTATTGTCTGGGGTATTTAACCCAGTTGCGGTTGAAGTAATTTGTTAATATTGCGCGTTTCTTCCAATTTGTCTAGGTCTAGTGACATTTTCGCGCTTGTTTATGTAAGGGATGTGAACTTATTACTTCAATAAAATAAATACAGTTGCTAGTATGTATATAATACTTAAAGAAACTCTATGAGAAAGTTCTCTTTGGTCGCTTTCATCTACACATGCGACTCTGGTAGACTTAGGCATTAATTCAAATAGCTGTTTTCACAGTTTTAAAAAATCCTGCTTGGGAAGGTAATTTAAAATCGACAGAATTGGAGCAGTAGCATTATTTGAAGATTGATGTATGCCCCTAAAACAACAATAACAACAACAGTAGATCCAGGAAATTAGTATTGATAAAGGCGGACTATATGGAAAGAGGTGCTAGAGGAGTAGATTTCACTGGGCATGCAAAGATACCGTTAGTATCGTACCGGGACTGTTTTATTGCAATCTGTTGGACACGATCTGGTCAGGAATTCACAATTCTCCCGTCCAAAGGTACTTTCGGACCCCTACCTCTGCTTAGAACGGTGGTTTGTATTTGTAGAGCTCATTCAAGCTTCAAATGATACTTCACTTGATATGTATGATATCTCAAACGTTCTCTCTTGAATGACTTGAAAACTCGAAGCTACAATGACTACTTCATAGTACTTGAAATTGGTAGAATTTGATTCGAAAATGTTCCGATAGACTGTTAACTTTGAAAGTTTGCAACATTTACTGCCGAAACCCGAACCTGGCGAGACATCTTAAATAGACTCATTAAATTTCAGGATTTAAAAGGATTCCTAGCATTTTTTGGCTCGAAGAGATTCAAAGACGAGATCTTAACCAGTGGGTATGATTTAGTAGACGTCTTTTGTTTCAGCCTGAAACAGGACTTTTAGTCTTTTAGACCATACAAGATCTTAAATTTTAACCAAAAGGCTTTGGTTAAATCTAATTTAAAAACGGAAACGCAAGTTTTATAGTTCTCGTGTTGTATCTATAGTCTAATCATATAATTCAATTTAAGCTTATATCTCAGTCACTCCGCTTATTTAAGAACTTAGATGAACAGACACAGTCTACCCAAGAGCTATCGCTTGAAATGGACAATATAAGGAACTCTTTTGAAAAAATATTAATCCATGGCTTACTTACTGATTGTCTCCTAGTATATAATTGATGGGCTTCAGTAAAGATCTGGTTGGCGTGACTTTGCATAAAATACAAAATACATCTTGTATTAAGACTAATCTAAATAATCGACTCAAGCATTTGCTTGAGTAAATATGTATACTCATAAATCTGATGTTATTGTTGTAATAAATACAATAATAAAATTCAATATACTTGCCTCATTTAAATCTCTTTACAATTGAAATTGAAAGCATTTCGTTGGAAAAGTTGAAAGAATTGGGGTTCTTCTGCGGCATAACCAAGAAATATCTTATCCATATAAGCCTGCTTGACAATACCTGAGTGAGTGATCATTAACTTCAAGGCGCAACAGTGCGGGATTAAGCGCGACTATTCGCTATACGCTGAGATTTATGTGCCTGCTTTCCGGGCACTTGTTGGTGCTCAAGTCGCGATTAAGTAATTCCAAATCGGGTGAACTGCCGTGTTAAACAAATTCGCATAACTGCACGCAGCATTGGACATAGCGTGGCAGTAAGCAACTTGTCGCATTGCGGAAATTTGTACAAAGGCAGGTGCGTGCACACATCGTAACTCAAGCCCTCCTACTATAAATAAATAATATCCGCTAACCGCAACAATTGCACAGAAGCCACGAACGAAGCGACTAAACAAAAGCAAAATATTTTGCAAGATCATCCGCACGACGACAAGTCTGCTTAGGCAACCCAATTGCCATGCCAACGTCGGCGACTGTCATCATCCGCTACTTAACTGCTGTGCGATTGTCACTCTAGCGAGGCTGGGTTCATTTCTCCGCTTATCCCTGCACAATTATCTAGTACAACAAAGATCCGCACATGCAAATGGTTTTTAATGGGCTGGATTACCCTTTGGGCGGTGCACTTAATCCATATAGCACATGCGCGTCGATATGTTTGTATGTGTTTGAGCCTATATTAATGGCAACTAAAACTAGAAAGCAGCTAAGATCGAGGTAGTTCACTGTTTTGCTACAAAATAAGAATGTCTTTAAGCTAAAATATGATCCCCCACAGATTTGTTTATATATTGAACCATACAAATATACACGAACTGCTGCAAGCCGAGCTGCTTGTCATCGGAGTTGAGTGTTTGTTTGTTGGTAGCCAGTACTGCGCAGGCTTAGCATGCATTTGCAAATCCTGCGGAGGCATTTTGGCTACCTGAAGTCACTGTGAATTCTGCAGAAGTACGACTTAGTTTGTCAATAAGCCGAATTAGTTGAACGCCAAGCCGAACTGCGAAATAAGTGTAATATTGATCCGTGCAGAGCTCTCTCTCTCTTCTTTCCACCAACGGCAGAAGTCAAAACCTATGCAAACCGGAATCTAATAGATGCTCTACATCTACCGACAGATAAATATGATCGATACCGATCACTTACACGGTAGTAATATTGCCTTATCGCTCCAGTTTGCTTTGTCGCACGGTCGCTTGTTGGTCGCTAATCCGCTCTTGTTTGTCTCGTTTGCTTTTGTTTGTGGGCATTCGTGGATTTGTATTTACTTTTCATAAAACTGATATAACAGTTGCACTGTACTTGTCATCCGGCCTGCCTGAGTGCGGAGGACTTTTCGCGGAAATGTTTTGTGCATTTTCGCCTTTTATAAGTGTCCGTTTGCGGCTCTTATTTCCGCAATACCTTTCGTAATATGATTTACTATTGTATTTGTGTTGTACAATATTTAGTTTGAGTTAATAGAACATTTTCGGAAATTAGTTAGGATAACATTTAGTTACAAGGTACGATCAAATAGCATGAAATAGTCCTATATATATATAGTATATTTAGTTGGCGCTTACTACCAATTGTGAGATCACGCCAAATACAAAATATATCTGTCCTTTCCTTAGAGTATTAAGCTTAACTATAATACTACCAAAGCTTAAGGATGCCTCACCCAAGTGATCTCATTCTCGTTCTCGTTATTGGTCTCAAAGTGACGCTACCTCGGAGTACTACTTAACTATAACACTGTCAAAGTTTGTCTCATCCAATCGATCTGAAGATATTGGTCTCAAAGTGACCCTAACTAGGCGGTCTTTGTTTACAGGAAAAAGCTGATGAAATTGTATTGAGACACGGTATAACAAAAGCATTATTGGCATCTCAAAGGAATGCGTCGGTAGCATGATCGTTGTTCATTCAGTTTTAGATACGCTCGATAAATTGAAAGAATCACGTTTAGAACAAGTCCACGGGGTCGCAAAAACTACGGTATTCTACAAATTTGACTCCCAACGATTAGGTCTTCTTTTCTATTTCACTCAAATGAGATCAGGATGGAATCAAGTATCACAACATCCTACCTATCGGTAATAGGTACCTATTCGAAAGGTTGGAGGAATTTTCTTGCGACATTTTAGGGAATTATAAAGATTTCCCTTGGTATATGTTTCAAAGTAGTTCGGTTTGACAATGTGATCAATTATTGTCTTCTAATAAGAAATTAGGAAAGCTTCCCATGAAACTTCTTTTTTGAGTTTTAATTAAATTCGTTCTCCAAAAGTAAGGAATCTGAGTGAGATACATATATGGAAGATCATTTTCTCCACTTCCAGTCCAAAACGTCTTCACTTTACTGGAAAAGTAACGCGAAGAACCAAAAAAAAGAAGATTGGCAAAGCAAATAAAAATGTGAATTATTAATTTGTAAACTCTCCACAATTGCCTTTCACGCTGCCATCATTTGTGATGAAGACAAAAACTAAATACCTTTTCATTTCAGCAAATTTTCCAGCCAAACAATCAGTTTTTTCAAAATGTCAATGAAAACGTCACTGACGAAAGAATGACGAGGATTAACTCGACCAAAAACGAAAAAAATCAAAAATTGTTGACGAGCGCATGCGCAGCGCACTATAAGCTACAAATTTAGCAAATATGGTTGAGCCAAACAACAGCAATATCAGCAAATACTTTTGCCTCTCTTTTGCGCTGTAACCCTCTGGCAACCAACCACAGGGATGAGCTGTACGCGCACAAAACTACTGAGTCTATTAAAAGTCTAAAGGCAGATAATAAAGGGCCATTAGGACTTAAAAGGGCTCAGCCCAACAAATTTTGCTCTACACTCTATGGGCACACTCACACACATACAAATGCAAGCATTTTTGCTAGATTTGTTGGTTGTTGTTTTCTTTTTGTTGTGCTAATTTGGTTTTCGCAACTGCATACATACATCAATGCATACCTAGAAAACTGCGGACAGTTTCTGCAGATGGAAGTGGGACAAATCGGTTGAAATTTACAAAAAATATATATTTTTTGGTCATCATTGGGTTAAGAAAAAGGGGAAATTTGAAAATAAAAAGTTATTTATTTTTAATATAAAAATATCATTCTTCTCACTCTGAAGAAATATCAAATGGTCATGACATCTATTTGCGTTCTTGCGCCATTTCATTTTTTTCATTTTCGAAGATCTCCAATTTGGAGAAGATTTCGCGTTTTTCCTATAATAATTGTGGTCCATGAAATGTCAAATATCCCATAACTAAGGGCCTGAAACCATAAATTTTTTGGTTCTGATGATTCTTTATTGACATGTTTCATCAATGTCTCACAGGAGATTAGAGATTATGTTCAAGAGAAAACCAACAGAGTTTTTAATCTTGTCATCAAGGAATTTCTACGCGTTTTTTTGTTCAGTCAATCGTAACTTGCCTAGGTCTAACTTATCCATTTGTTATTAAATAAATATGATCCGTATGAGTTGAAATATCTTAAACAAAGACTTAAGTCCCAGAAACCATATATTTTAGAGCAGTAACAGATCCCCGATTTAGCTAGATTATGAACTCTAAATACGATGACAGAGAATATGTTCTACAGAAATATTGAAAGTATTAAGAATGCTGACGCCAATCTCTTTTTATTTACCCATCCATAACTTGATACTTCTGTTTAAGGATATAGTCCTAATTTTGTTCGATGAGAGAAGATTATTATTTTTTTTAAATTGGCAAGTTTTTCAAAGAACTGTCAGGGCAAAGTTATAACATTCAAAGCTTAAACCATCGATGTTTAAGTTGTTTCCAACATAGACAAAATGTATCTACCATTCTGAAGTTATGACTAACAATTTTAGACTAACAGCCAAGGCGTGAGTTCTTCTTGATTATTTCAATAATTCATCCAAAAATGATAGGCCGAATGTTAAAGTTGTATACCTTAATCAGTAAAAATCAGACGGCAAAAATACTAAGTATAGTCCGAGAAAATTGTCAGTCGGACCTAATCAGTAGATGTCAATTAAGACCGAATTCACTCTTCTCTATAACAAGTTAACGACATAGTTTAAATATCTTCTTTTTGGAAAGGAATAAATGAGGTTCTATGAGGCTTGTCTCGGCAGTTTTATAGATGTTTTTTCTTTCCAGGTTCTTTATACCAGATTTATCAGGAATTAAGATTTCTTGTAATATATTTCTAGCAAATAATGAAAATCATTTTGCAAGATTTTGTCGGACCTCATTATTCATATATTATTTGGACGAACAGTTACCCAAACTACTCAATCAATATTCGAACCCACAATTAGAAAATGCAACACTGTCCACGGCCGTTACATTAACTGTATATGTACAAATTCGGCTACTCAACACTTCTCCTACTGCAGAGACACATAGGAATCCGTACGAATATTTTTTATAGAGTTGCGATTTGAGTGCAGTTCATCAACAACACATCACTTCCGCATCACCAGCATTTAGGCATATTAAAATCCAAATCCCTACACTACTTACTCAAAAAAAAACAACATAACCTCATTTCACATTGGACTTTTCGGAAGTACGCATAGGAAGTATGCAGAGGGTAGCTATCAGTCGTAATGGGCGCTATAAAATCAAATAGGGTGATGATGCACTGAGTGCTTAACTGCTCGGCTTTTAGCTGGACGAAAGGGTGTGCGGTGCGGCAAACGATGCATTTGTTTACATTACACATTTCGTTCGTCGACATGTACAATTTGCAGTGGAATTAGTGTTTTGGCTTCGAAATTGAAATCGCAAATGCCGCACCTTTTCTTTCAGCAGCAGTCAGTTGATTCAATCTATTCTCTTTCGTATTATTCACTCAACCAGTCAAAATTTGTGTCCTTGCGGCCTTGTTGCCAGTGCCAGTACATGCGTGTGGAAGGAAGGATAATGCCGCAGGCAAATCAAAAGGCTTAAAGCAGATGGAAGGACCTTTGCAAGCACTTACATACATGCATTTCTATATAGTTTAACATGTTCGAAATGCAAACGTATGTACGCATTTGAGCGGATCTAAATACATATAGTTTATAAATGAATTCTCATTGAAATGCGTAGCTGCATTGTTGACTGTGTGGCAGCGAAAGTCAAAAAAGCGACTGTCGGCCTTTTAGCTTGTTCTCGGTTTGTTGGCGCATGAAATGGAAATCAAGTTGCTTTGGGATTTCTATAATTGTGAGAAAAATAATTAGCAAATTTCGTATGCATAATGTTTGATGGAAATATATTTAAATACAATCTATGTAAAAGGATACAATAGATTTTGAAACAATTAACCAAATTTCAGCTTCTTATTTATTTCGAATGAAGTAATTTCTTGATGGTTCAAATCAAAACCGCATGGAAAATGTTTGAAAAAAAAAACGATTCTGTACAATTTTAAAATGTTGTTAATTATAATTATGCAAGATAATGCGTTGTCTAAATTTTGCTTAGATATCCTATGTACTTATATAAAATGTAGTTCGAAAATTGTAATATTTACTATGAGTAAGGAGGGAATTAAATCTGGTGGTAATGGTCAGAATGGTCAGGCAATATCAACATTCTCAGAGCAACGTGTAACAGGTCTTTTGAAGACATCGAAATTGATTTTAAGGACACATATATTGGATATATGGACGGTCGAACTCACATACATATGTATATCTGGAATTCAAGTCCTCTATGATCCTGTGTTTTGTTTGATATACATATACAACCATATATCCATGTATCTCGATTTGTTTTTATTGTTAGAAACAACGACATTTAACTCTCTTATTAGTTTGCCGACGGCAAATGAGAGAGTTAATAAAATTAGAAATTGCTCAGATTTTAAAAGTATATTTTATTTTGGAAACTGGTGAACATATTATAGATCATATTAGTTAAAAAAATTTACTAATCATATGATAGAAAATGTATATATTTTTGGACTATTTGTGTTTTCATCTATGAGTTCTTCTTCTCTATGATGAGCTAAAGCATCTTATTATATGTATACCGATATAAAAATTTTTGTTATGTACTCGGAAATTTGACTTTTCGAATGTGCGATTGTTATTTGAAACTAGAATTTAATAAGTGATTCATTGCATTAGGGACTTATAGATGGTTATACAATTCAGCCACCGGTTGGTAAAAGGGAAACGATTTTTTTGAACCAACAAAAGTGGGTCAGCAACTTTTCCAATATTCTGCGTACTTATATTACTATGTTCGTATTCATCGTCTCCCCGTTACAATCTAAATCGAGCTGTGATACGTTATCCAAAGCGGTTGTTTTACCTTTGGGAAGAGATAATAGTCACAGGAAGTCTTCAGCGAAACGTTTGTCAAATGCTTTACACATGAGAAAAGTTTCATACGATCTTTCACTATAAAAAAAAAAAAAAATATTCTAAATCTATCTTGTATCTTTTGAAAAGAAGTACAGAACATGCTTGGGCAGAGACCTATACAATCTATAGCATTTTATAATTACTATAAATGTCTATACAGAGTTCGTTAGGCGAAGCAAGACTTCATTTTCGATGATCCTAAACTTGAGGGTCATTTACCGTGTCCCGAATCGATAAAAATTGTATGATTCTTTCGAAAGTATGCCGCATTCAATATATTTTCGGGATCTGACCCCGGCTACATTTTCTGTTCTCAGATCTCATGAAATTTGAAATTACTCTCCAACAATGTTAATATGTTAGGTGTAACCTAACTTTGCTTCCGCCGTTTTTTTTTGTATAAAAACGGTTATAAATGTCGATGAACCTCAGCCGCACTTTTCTTGGAATTAAAAAAGAAAAACAAAATTTCCCGCAAATGTCGATAATTCGGCTCAAAAAGTGACATTTTCAGTTGAGAATAAGTTTGGAATGCAAACAGATCTCTACAAATATTTTGTTGGATTAATGTTGACACAAATGTCCAAGATCGATATATAAAAAGTCGATTTAATCGACCAGTGCTTGACCCTAGAGACATCTATTGGAAAACGGCGGAAGCAAAGTTGTAGACCAATATCTTTAATAATCTAGAGATGTTTGCTTTTAGACTTTATTGCGAACTCTTCTAACATTATAACATGTATGACTAAAATTTTCTATTCCAGGGTGTCCAAAGGAAATGCTGTGGGGTGATTAGAAAAAAATTTAATTATTTTCACCTTTAACCTTTCCTATTTAACCTTAATAAAATTTATTGCTACTCAGGGGAGTTTCAAACTTTGATGCTGATGGAAATCTAGCCAGAAATAATCCTAATATTTTATTTCCTATAATGAGATGTTCCTGTAACTAACCATACTAAGGTTAATATTATTATTCTATTGTTAAGTAATCCCTGAACCGGCTCCAACAAAAAAAAAAGAATATAAAACGAAAACCAAATTTGTTTTAAAAACCATTGTATTTTTTTAATATGCTCATTTCTTGTAATAAATAGTTTTCAATTCTTATTAATATTATTTGCATTTTGTTCAACGTTTTTCTAAGCAATGCATGACAGTACAATTGATTAAATTACTAAGAATAAAATAAATAAATAAACAAACAAATTTAGGCGAATTCTGCTCAAATACAAACCAAAAAGAAAAATAATAAATAATACTTTCACGATTATGATTCAAATACAAAATACATATTGTACACATATTTTTAAAATCCAATCGGAAAGGCAAATAAAAAAGTTGAGTAAAATTGTCTGAATACATAAAAAATGATTTTAATTAAATTTCACCATTTTGGGTGATAGTTTGAAAGCCCTTCAGTGTGGGCGAGAAACGAATTCCTCACATATATTTATATGATTATTATTCGAATGCACTGTATATGCGTTAATTTGATAAGATATCATCTTGTTTGTCTTCAACAGATGTTTACAACTAAATTTACTAACATAATTATTATTATTATTAAGCAGACAGGAGCTTTCGCCTCTAAAGTACGAGAGCATATCACAGTTTCCAGCACTTTTTATATAGCAAGGCACTTGGAGTGCGAAAGCACTTTTTCTAAACGAGCGCCCGTTAAGGCTGTAAATCCAATTAAGCGATCCCGCGCGCAACTCTACGGCAACGTATTGCGTCAGTATATTAGCGGTTGCGTTTGTGTTCGTGATTCTTCCCAGCACTCTCGAACGCAATGATTTTAAATCTTGCGCTGACTGTACATATCGGAAATTAGCCGGACGATATTGACTTCGCCAATTGTCTTTCTGAAGAATAACTCCTCGATAGTGAATCCCGACACTTTGCTGAGCAGTGGCAATATACCGACCAGTGCCTGAAAACGTAACGGTTGCGTCGGTTGTGTACGCATCACGTAGGCTTGTAGTGTATTGCGTGCCTCCTCGTACAAAGTGGATATCTTGGTCGATTCGACGAGGCCACGTGAATCGCCGGACGTACTGGAATTTGGGCTGCTGCTTTCGCCAGTTCCAAAAGAATTGTTAGCAGCATCGTCGCTCCCGCTTGGTCGACGGAAGAGCGTGATCGCACGTAAGCACTCATACTCATTGACATCGATATTGAGATGACAGATTTTATTGAGTACATCTTGAAAGAAGTGCACTTCGCATTTCACCATATTAACCACTTCGCGATTCATATTCTCCGATTCATAGATGAAGAGCAATTGTTGAAAATTTATCGGCATGAGATGCTGGGCCATTGCTAGTATAAAAAACTCTTTCCATGATTCCTCCAACAATTGTAATTGATCGGGCAATGGTAATTGCTGGAAAGCTTCTACACTCTTAATCCAATTGACATTCTTGAAGAGATGCTCTGCGGCAGTCTCTTTTAAATTTTCCGCAGCCATCAACGGCGGCGTCGGTGGTAAGGAGCGATGATTAATGAATGGCGTATTTTGCGGAAAAAACCCGAACGGATTTTGATGCATCGCATGATGTGCTGCTACACGTGAGACGGATAGATCCAATACCATAGGCGGCTGGAAAGGATTGCCCAAAGCTGGGTGTGGATGATGTCGTGGCGGTGCTGGTGGTGGTGGCGGCACACTCGGTATTAGCATAGGTCCCATCGGAAACCCGTTAAATATACTATGACTTATCATCAGATCTGATGGCATATCGCCCGAACCCATAACGACCTCCTTGTATAATGCCATTTGCCGACGCAATGTGGAGTTGCGCGGTCCGCGTTCATGTTGTACCGCATCCTTATTCATGCCAACTTCGAAGCATTTGCGCAAACGACAGGCGCGACATTGATTGCGGTGGGTTTTGTCGACCACGCAAACTCCTTGCTTCTGCGATTTGCAAACATATTGTCGGGAGCGTCGTATGGAACGCTTAAAGAATCCAGCACAACCATCGCAAGCGTAGATGCCGTAATGCTTACCGGAGCTATGGTCACGACAAACTTTGCAAGGCACATGATAGAGTATACGGCCTGAAGGGGGAACACAAAAGAAAGGTAATTATTAGTTGAGGTTTTGCCAAATAACGGGTTCGCAATTACTCATGCGGTGTGAGCAGCGGGCGGTGGAACTGTGACGGCCTTTTCGCTGTTTGCGCAAAGCGTTACATAACAATCCGGAACGCCTCCCATACCAGCCTTTACGTAATCATAATGGAAGTTATGGAGGTTTACCCGCGTTGCGCTTTTGCAGTTCCAACACGCCTATTGCTATTCCAAAGTTCTTGCATGTTTCGACGTAATCCCAGAAAGGCGTTAATACTTACTTGAAGCAGCTGGTGACAAGCGCGCTGGATTGTATTTGTTTTCCGCAGATTCCGGTGATACCTCGGCGGAACTCATTTTTTTCAGCCGTGTGCTGGCACCACTTGGAACAACTTAGTATTGTTTAATCACTTGTAAAGTCTTTGCAATTTTCTTTGTTGCTTTCAAAAACAGTTTTCAAATTTCATATAACTCTTATATATAAATATATATATTGTATAGTCTTTGTTGTTTTTATAACAATTATTAATATTTTTTCTTTTTTTTTCAATCTTGCACTAAACTAACGCGATCGTCTTCAATGCACTCATACACTTTTGGACGACTATTGCGAACGAGATCTCGACTGGTTGTGATGCTTTCTTACAGTTTTCCTCCTGCTTTAATAGTCCCAGCCGTGCTGCCAAAAATATCCTTTATGGATATCTACGCATTATACGTGCACTGCCATTCATGCTAACAATTGCTGATCATCCCTCTTATATTTGAGTTCGTTCATTGGCTGCCGCAGAAGCGTACATTCAGGGTGTGGTTTCTCTTGCTCTTTCTCTAATGCAATTGCCTTGACTGAGAGAGTAAGAGTGAGAATTCAATATTTCTTCGACAGATCCTGCAACTGCTGACGACCTGCCATAATGAAAAGTATATAGGAAAAGCAGAGAATTGTCATTAGTTTGAGTGTGAACCAAAGCAGATCGCTCTCTAATGGCTATGTACAAATGGTGTGCGGCCGCTGGTTGTGACCTTTATTACATTGCAACCAACAACAACAAACACGTTGAATATCTGTGCGTTGTCACCGAAGTGGCGCATAGACGCATACGCGCTCTTTCCGCTGTTTCTTCTTCTTCTACTACGTTCTTTCTTCCTTTTGCCTGTCGTCCGGTATTGTTCTGGTTAAGTACTCATAATTATGTTTTCAGTTTGGTCTATTGTGTGTCGTGGATTTTTATGACACAGCCATTCTTTTGATTTAATGGCGTATGTGTGAACGCATCATATTCTATGCCTGTACCTGCTCTAATGATAGGGTTGTTATTGTTTTCGCTTTTTTTTTCTTTTCGCGCAGCCAGTCTATTATTTTTTTTTCTTTGCGCAATCGAAAATATGTGTAAATAGTATTTAATTAAACTTGTAAATACAACAACACCCCCCACAGCAAAGTTTGCCCTTAACGCGCGAAATCTTCGATTTAACAGATATATTTTGTTTTTAACAATCACATGTATCTTCTTGCAAAATTTCATATGTTTATATGTGTAATTACAAGAATATTAATTTACCGTCTGAATTTCGTAGTTTTGTAATGTGCCCTATTGCGAAAACTTTGTAAATTGTTCACTTTTTTATACAAAAAAAAAACCAACAACCACATAAATCCTTAAGAACTAGTAGAAAACCCTAGCCACATGCAAAAACCTTGTCAGAATTTATGATAGTACTTAGTTCCGTTATTCGTTGTAGAATTTGAGGTTTTCTTCATTATACTTTAACGCACAGAGTTGCAATTACTTACGTTAATTAATTAGATTTCTTTATTAACAAATATTTATTAATTTGTGTTAAAGTGTTAAAATTTAGATCTAGGTCTAAGCCCTCAAAAATGGCCTAATTTTGATCATTTATTCTGTGAGCAAAGAAAAACAAATCAAATTTATCTATTACATATGTATGGGTATATACAAAATTGTGTTTGATATTTTGATACAAAATGGGCAAATATTCGGAATGATCTTTGTAAAGAGACTTTACGGGTGGCTAGTGAAAAATAAAAAACGTAATCTTTATTTACTCAAACCTTACTACAAATGGTGTACTAGTAAATGTGTATTTTTTACCGAAAATATGATTAGCAAATTGAGTAAGACTCTGTGTAAGAGTAAGAATCCATCCCTCATAAATATACTTTAAGCCCAAAAAATTTGGATTTTTTTTTTAATTATAGACTGTTCTGTCGCCTCAAATTAGTAATAATTGCTTTCTTATGATGCCTTTTCCGATATATGTATTTCTATGTTAATGTCGTCATATGTTGAATAATCAAAAACCTGCTTTGGAATAAATAATTGATACTAAGTAACTTCTATTATCACTGAAATAATAAAGTTACTTAAAAATCTGACTAATTTTTTGTTTTTTTTTTTTGCTATTAAATTCTGAACTCATTAACCATTTCTATAGCAATTTTGCAATTATAATTGGATATACACTTCGTCTTTCGTATATTTCAACTACATTAAGTAATAAATAATGAGTTATATTTATTTATATACAGTGGAACTTCTCTAACTCGAATCACCATAATCCACAAAAAAACTTCAAGTTAGAGAGACTTCGAGTTATAGAATTTTCATTAAAACATATAAATTTTCAAAAAGCTGTAAAGTATAGATTTTTACTCTGTTCTATTTATTAACTTCGCATGTATTCTGCAATTTTGTTTGTTGCATTTTGCTATTATTGGCTCTTGACATCTCTATCCCATGCCTTGTGTTTAATGATTTATGCAATCCATATGTGTAATATTATATTTTTTGTTTGCCTCCATACAATATAGAGGGACTCTTTTAAAATTCTGCCTCGATAGTAAAATTTTAAATTTTGTATTATGTCCTGACCAAAAAGTTCGATTTATGGAAGGAAATTTGTATCAAAGTTGCACTCTATTGCCTCTTCAAGAATTCGAGTTATGGAGAACTTCAAGTTATAGAAATTCGAGTTAGGGAAGGAAATTTGTATGAAATTTGGCTTCTAAACGCTATTGCCTTGCGTTCCACTGTACTTCTACGACGTTACTTACAATCATACTAAATCTTATGGATCATTGTCAGATTGATACCAGCTTAAGTGAATATAGACTTAAAACAGAAGAATGAAGTAATGCATTTAGACAATTATAATTATATTTTATTAAATTAATTATATATATTTTATTTCATAACAAAAAAAACAATAGTTCTTGTCACAGCCACGCAGAGTAAATATTTTACTTAACGATAATAATATGTGATCTGATAATATTACTGTTGTTTATAGATATTAAAATAAATTTTGTAAATTATATTGTCTATCTTTTAATTATACTCGTACCATACTTTTGTGGATATCTTCGAATACTATCAACCAATGTAAATAATACATTCGAGTACAAAAATTACATTAAAAAAATAATAATAGCTAAGAGTTTAAGTCTCCATATTGAGATCTGAAAAAAAATCAAAAAAACAGAAGAGATAATTTAAATATCAAATTTGTATTTTATTATGTTATATTAATTTATATTATTTTGTATAATAAAAAAAAATATTTATCTAATATTTTTAAATAATTTCTGCTAAGATTTGTCGCTCTCATATTTAATCTGCGAGGAGTACAAAAAAGTACCTAATGCCCTCATGTATCGAGTTGCTTAGTTTGTACACCTTTAAAAAATGAAGAAACATCGCATTTGAAGGTCATTATATGTATTTGTACTTAATAGTTTTAGTAAAAAATGAAACTTAATCTATCGTTTCTAAAGAAAATACTAGTTTCAAAACGTATAAGTACAAACAAAGTCAATTGGCTTTCTTTCTATAAATTCCGTCTAAAAAACATACATTTGTAAATACTTCTTCTTCTTAACTGGCGTAGAAACCGCTTACGCGGTTATAGCCGAGTCCACAACAGTGCGCCACGCATCTCTCCTTTTGGCGGTTTGGCGCCAATTGGTAATACCAAGTGAAGACAGGTCCTTCTCCACCTGGTCCTTCCACCGGAGTGGAGGTCTCCCTCTTCCTCGGCTTCCACCAGCGGGTACTGCATCGAAAACTTTCAGAGCTGGGGCACTTTCATCCATTCGAACAACATGACCCAGCCAGCGTAGCCGCTGTCTTTTTATTCGCTGGACTATGTCTATGTCGTCGAACAACACATACAGCTCATCATTCCATCTTCTGCGGTATTCGCCGTTGCCAATGTTTAAGGGACCGTAAATCTTCCGCAAAACCTTTCTCTCGAAAACTCCTAGTGCCGTCTCATCGGATGTTGACACCGTCCACGCTTCTGCACCATAAAGTAGGACGGGAATGATGAGGGACTTGTAGAGTTTAGTTTTTGTTCGTCGAGAGAGGACTTTACTTTTCAATTGCCTACTCAGTCCATAGTAGCACCTGTTGGCAAGAGTGATTCTGCGTTGGATTTCAAGGCTGACATTATTATCGGTGTTAATGTTGGTTCCTAGGTATACGAAATTATCTACAACTTCAAAGTTATGACTGTCAACAGTGACGTGGGAGCCAAGACGCGAATGCGCTGACTGTTGGAGGATGGAGTCATATGTAGAAGTTCACGTAAGTGAGGAAAGTTTCTGACTGCCATTCACTTGGGAGTGGCCAGGAACGATTCTTTTACATGTGGCTCAAGCAGCTCACAACTTCCGGTCTTAGACCAAGTATCCTCTGGGTAGCCAACAGACATCCGTCTGGAAGCGAGCTAAAGTGAGAAGGCGAATCCCGCTTATGCGGTTGTGCGTAGGGCTTGGGACCCACCACATAAAAACGAATAACCAGTGAATAAGAAACATTTGTAAATACACTTTCTTTAAAAATCGCTATTTTATAAAGAAATTAAATTGAAGAAGAATTTCTTGAAATACACAAAATTTAAGCTAAAATATTTAAAATTTCGTTAAAAATCCGGTTAAGGTCTTGACTTCATTTAAACGGCTTTTGGAGCTTTCGATGCGACACTCGAAGTTTGATGGATTAAAATAATCAAGAATTTCAACATAAATTTAAGACGATTTAACCAACTTAGATATACAAATGCTGATCTTCTCCTCTCTTTCTGCCCTCTGCATTATAGTAGTGAAATATTGATCTACAATTACAATTAATATATAATTCAAATTTCACGATATCAATTTATTGTGTCAAAACACTGTTTCCTATTAACTATCCATCACTCATGCGGACAATAAAACACCCAACGCACAACACACCGCGCAGGCAATTAAATGCTATGGGAAACTTTTTCACCGCTACAAATTAAGTAATAAGAAACTGAAACTGCACAATAAAACGCTTGACATGAGAACACACACACACCAAAAGGTCTAATTAGAATAAACCTTCAACGAAGTAAGCGCTCGGCCACATCAAGCATCCACCTCTGATATTTAGTACCATTTGTGACGGCCACTTCCCAAGCCACTTGCCACCCCACAGAGACACCACGCACTCATACTCATAACTGAAGTGAAAACAAAAATAGTATAGCAATCAAGGGTTGCTTCGGTGGTTATCAAAAGTTCATCAGTTGGTGGCATCACATTGTAGGTGGCAAATAAACAAAACACACCAACAACAACAAGCGTATGTTACACTACTGTTGAAGTGCGCAACCACCTTTAAGTTGTACGTTCAGCAGTTGAGGCTGGCAGCACTCGGTGTATGGGAATTTTCTGATCACTTCACTCACTTTTTTGATGATTCGATCGCGTGTGATGCTTTGCTCGTTGATGCAAATAACATTAATTCCGTTGGAAAGTGAGGTCCTCTAACTATCATCATGTAAATATGTATGCTAGAATTAATCCAGATGACATGACATATTCAAATTGATGCTTCAGTGATGATCACATGCAGCATATAAAATAAAACGTGGGAAATTTTTTATATTGAAGCTGTGCCCTTCATTTCTTTTAGAGTTTGAGTATATTGTCATATGAAAATTTGGAATCTATAAAATGCTTGTAAAATACTATAAAGTGATGTGACTTTAATATAAAAGTACTAAATAAAATAGTTTATTGATTTAAACATAATTCCAAGTTAGCTCACCTATACCTGTATAAAAGCTTCCCCTTGATACAATTTATTCTACACATATAACATAATTTCTAAGAAAAGTAGAACAAATTCGTTTGAATATCAAACTGTTGAGTTTCCTGAGACTCTGTGTTGATTTGAGATCCATTTTTTAATTGTGGAGCAAGTTACAACACTTTGGATTGAGTTCTTCGCGCGATGACTACTCGGTTGACAGTTGCTGGGATTTCAGTATGAATTGATGGAACCATGTTTCGTCCATGCTCACATAATTACACAAAAATCGTCAGAACCAACCCACCCACACCCTAGAGTTCCCTATACCCAAATAATCATAAATGATTTGTCCAACCGAAAGACAAACTGAATTCGTGGTTCAACCTAACTCATTTAAGATAAGTCGAAATATTTGTACGGCCCCTTTGGATATCATAGAATCTATGACATATATTCAATGTCTTCGGTGCTCTTATATATATGTGACCTGGTCTACGGAAAGGGGGCTTAGGTGTCAAAAAATCAATTTTCACTTTTTAGTTGATTCGGATGGAAGATGAGAGTTGTTTCCCAGAAAACTAGGTTTCGCACGTTAGCTCCCTTTTCGTAGATCAGGTCACATATATATATATATAAGAGCACCGGTGCTCTTATACCTTTAAGAAATTTTGCAAACCATTTACGATCGTTTGATTCGCCCAGTCGCAGATCTCGGATAATACTAATCAAGTATTTTTTGGCCTTTTTCAAGAGCATTGTTCTCATAAAAAAATACTCTCACTCAAAATCTAAGACGCCCTTAAAATAACTATATCCCACTACTTGATATACAGTTCAACAAAAGAAAATATATCGGTATCAGGCTTGCTTTGTACAAAAGGCTAAGCAAAACAAATCTCATGGTTCTACTTGAAGAAGTGTCTCATTAGCCATCGTTAAGACGATGTCCAAAAATTAAAAAATATGCTCACAAAAGCATTATAGTATTAATATTAGGAACCTTATAGGTACCGCTCTTGCTAAGGTGGACGTATCTAAAATCGATCTTCTCATAATAAGAATATATCAAAATCGTTCTGCAATTTTCTGATGTTAGACATTTTTGTTAAATCTGTGCTCAAGTAGTTTCGGTCGAGTTAGGTAAAGACTTCCAAGTTTGAGATTGGACCGACATATATCTTTGGATGACAGATGAAGTGTAATGGCATATCGATATCAAGACGGTAGTATTCTAGAAATACTTATTTTGGACATATTTTACAATAGAGTTTCCACATATCGAAAGTAAAAAAGTGAATTTGAGCATATTTCAAATCGAGGAAGCGAAAGACCGGATAATAATTATAAATTATATACTTGTGTATACATTTATAAAAATGGTTTGAAGTGAACTGAAATAGAAAAAATATTTCTTATTGAATTTGAAATTGCTTTTCATTACACTTTCCAATAATATTGTAACTTAAAAGTCACAAGCCATATCAAAAGCCCACCTCAATTTTTCTTTATTCTAAATTGCTATAATTCAGAAATCTATTATTCCATTCAACCCAAGTCAACTACCATTGTTCAAGGACCTTTTTAATCGCACCTTGCTATTTTCATATAACCGCACAAAGAGGAACTTGTTCAGGTGAGCAATCGTAGCCAAGGTGTGCAATTGTATATACCTGAGATACCTGGTTCCAAAAACCATCACACCCCTGAACCCCGAACTATGAAAACTCAGGATTTGCATACCTTTAGAAAAGTTAATTCACGGCAATAATATTAAATAAAAATTCAAAGGTGAAATAAAATGGCCCATAAAACTCAGGTGAAATTAATCAATTCAGCACTCGATTCGGCAAGCAGCGCAGAGGCCTCTCTTGAAAGTGTTGAAACATAGCGTTAAAACACTGCTTTAGTGGCATTTAGTATGGTCTCTGTGTATGTTTGTTGCTGTGTTTATGTACATGTTATTTGTTGTCAGGTCATTAGGACACACAAGCGAACAATTTAGCAATCGTTTGTGTGTTTGAGCATGCGCGACGTGAAAAAGATAAAACAAAACTTCTACAACAATAGCAATGACCGCAGAGGAGCGTAAACACTGCTCACACAGCCACACACGCACATACACGAAGAGAGCATTTGTTATGGTTTGTTTTATTGTTTTGCTTTTGTGGCAGCATAGCTGACAAAATGGCAGCACTAGCTGGCGACTCACACTTGGGAGCGATTTTTTTTTTGTTCACCACTACAGACAGAAGAGGCGCTGTTTTAATGTTGGGGAAATCCCAAATGAGAAAGAGGTGTCATACATGTACATATATATTTTATACATAAATTTGCATAAGAATACACTGAAATAGCTTATGACAGCGTCCTGTGTCCTTGATACTTCGAAAATAAACAGACATACAATAAAAGTGCAATTTTTCACACTTTCCTTCCTTCGGGCCGTCGTTTGTTTATACTATATCATCCATAATTACATGTGTAAACATAAGTTGGCGCGTTCTATGCTACCTCAAACTTATTGACGGAAAGTCCAAAAATTGTTTGGGTGATGACCTTGAAAACTAAAGAATTCTTTTATAGTATTCTACGAGATTTTGTGACGATTTTGTGCACGTTACGAACGAAATGTGCGCTCACGAGATTTAAAAATAAAAATTGAATTATATGGTGTAATTATTATATGTAGAAGACAACGAAGTATCGTCAATTTAATTTTGTTCTTCGATTAGTAGTCCTGTTTTTGTCAAATATGTATTTATATATACTTTTAGGATGAAAACCGTACCAGATTTACAAAAAAAGTTGACTTTTTTTTTTGGAATATCACATTATTCCAATGATTTAACTCACATTTTAATGATTCAATTAATCAATTGACTGGTATATCAATAGATATTATACTGCTACTTCCTACTTCCCTGAAATTGGCTACCACGGCCGCTAAAGTGATAACAGTCCACGATCTCGTATCGACAGAACTCCGATTAAAGGTGATACCTCTCGCTACGTGGCATACATATATTCGACAGTTTTAACAGTTGACTACACCTGACAAAGCTGCTTCGAAAAAGATAAGACTATCCCATGGACCGGAAAGATCTTAAGGCTCACAAGGTGTGATCTACATCGAATAGCTGGAGGAGAACAAAACATGACATTATTGTGTCGATTCATGCACCGAATTGCAGTAAATGGAACTCATACTTCCGTTGGCGCAGAATTGATTGAATTAGGCTACAATCTCCAAATCGCCGAGAAAAAATTTGAATGAAATGAGGAGGTTATCGACGTCATGGAAACCACTAAGCAGATCTCCAGAAGGCGAATCGCACAGTGACGACGCGGCGTTTATAGTGACTGTTCTACTAATCGAATGTCCTAGAGAAGGGAAGGTGATGAGAAGAGCAAAGTGGTGACAGAGATCTACTATGCCGAATTATTGAATATATTCGATTATGAATTGCTGGAAGAATAGCCAAGTTAGGTAGATGCAGATCACCAGAAAACATAATTTTGAAACAAGTTGGAGTGAAAATCTTATTTTCACCTGGGGTTAAAAGAAGATTTTTGCTTTTCTTTTGTAAACCCGAATTAAGTATTAGTATTAAGTATTGCAGTTTTTCATATCCTACTAAGGAATAAACAAATTATCAAACACAGACGTGGTGCAATTGCAATCAAGGGTTGTTTGAGCAGTTATCAAGAGCTCATCAGTCGTATATGTACATTGGTAAATGGTGCTATACTCCCATTCTAAAATTGTTCAACCACCACCACCAGGTATGCTGTGCACTAATAAACATGCGATATATGAGAATTTGATGATACATTTTCAATTTTTGAAGTTTCAATTGCGTGTGATGCTATGCTCATTGATGCAAATAGCATTAATTCCACCGGTGAGTGGTGTATTTTAACTTGCAACATGTATCTAGTTAGGGAAATTAATTTGAAATTTGAATACGACAAAAATGATGCTGCAATTATGACCATTAAAAGGTTGATGGGTCAGAAAGCGTGGGAATTCATCTTTATATCATCGAGAGCGACAATCGGGCTAACGTGTAATCAAGCAATAAACTTTAAAGAATATTGTTATGTTCAACATAAAATTTTTGTAAACTTTCAAAGAAAAATTAAACTTTCACCTTCAAGATCAAGCAACAATTATATTTATTTTTATACTATTATCTATCTTCAGATGTACAGGTGGGAAATGATAACTATGCCAATGTGGGAGAACTTCTCGAGTTGAGTACAATTAACCAATAGTATTACCTTACAATTCTTCTTCTTCTTAACTGGCGTAGAAACCGCTTACGCGGTTATAGCCGAGTCCACAACAGTGCGCCACGCATCTCTCCTTTTGGCGGTTTGGCGCCAATTGGTAATACCAAGTGAAGACAGGTCCTTCTCCACCTGGTCCTTCCACCGGAGTGGAGGTCTCCCTCTTCCTCGGCTTCCACCAGCGGGTACTGCATCGAAAACTTTCAGAGCTGGGGCACTTTCATCCATTCGAACAACATGACCCAGCCAGCGTAGCCGCTGTCTTTTTATTCGCTGGACTATGTCTATGTCGTCGAACAACACATACAGCTCATCATTCCATCTTCTGCGGTATTCGCCGTTGCCAATGTTTAAGGGACCGTAAATCTTCCGCAAAACCTTTCTCTCGAAAACTCCTAGTGCCGTCTCATCGGATGTTGACACCGTCCACGCTTCTGCACCATAAAGTAGGACGGGAATGATGAGGGACTTGTAGAGTTTAGTTTTTGTTTGTTTTGAGGTAAAAACAAACTTGAAGCTTAGGTTTTTGAACCCCATCTATGAGTGCCTAGTTATTGCTTACCTTTAGTAAAGTTAATTCTGCTCATAAAGTGAAAGAGTTAGGACCCGCAGGTGAGATTAAGAAACTATATTGTCAACAAGCGATTCAACATACCACAAAATCCAACATAATTACAATGCCCACAAAATTCAGGTGAAATTAATAAATGCTACTTTGTAAGTGGCTCGAAGGTACAAGTATGTGGCTACTAAATCTAGGCTACTACAATTACCCTAAAATACTTAAAAAAGGGTTGTATGCAAATCTGCGAACATACACTGCTGTAGGGTCATTAAGATATTCAAATGAACAATTTAGCGCTCTTTTGTCTGCAAATCTTTGCGCATGCGCGACGTTTGCATACGACGATAACCGCAGCAAAGTGTTGTTGATGATTTCAATGCAATTCTTTGCTCTTGTTGGAGTTTAAGTGACGAAAGGACAGCACTTTTAGAAGCGAATGCTTGTGTTTAAGGGCAAGCACGTGTTTAGCCGACAAACAAGTTATGTCCTGTTAATGGAAAATCGAATATGCCGAAGGCTTAGGTAAGCACAACAAATATTGAGGGGACAAGTATGTATATATACAAATCTACTGTTAAGAACTTGCTACATTTTGTGTAACATAGTCTAAGAAAATCAGCGAAAACAACAGAAATTTATGAACTAACAATAACCTTGTGGCGATGACCGAAATTTGCATACAGACCAAAAAAAGTAACCATCACACACCAAGTCTACCTCAAGAAATGAAAAAAAAAAGATTGATAACGCACAAAAAGTCCATACAACAAAAGAAAACTCTCACCACATTCTTTCTCAAAACGGTTTGTTTACACATAAACAAAAATCTTACTGTAAATAAACCATTAAAAAATAATTTAAAGGTTTTTGAATCTATTGACGGAATTTCCCATTTTAAAAAGAGTCAAGGTCAATTAATAACCTTGAACACTCGGTATACCCGAGTTACCCGTTACCCTTCGCGGAAGTACATGGCAAACATTTTAGGTAATTGAACCGTGATATGGTGCTGATCGTTCCAAAATTTATTTAGTAACAACAGCTAAACAATAAGTTATTCAATCGCACACTTTAAGGAATTACTTCATTACAGAGCACTTAAGGTAGGAATATATTTTTTTGTAAATAAGGAAAAAATATTGAAAATACTTCCTTTCAGACATTATTTAAGTGGATAAAAAGATTATATTGAGGTTCTCTATGTGAAATGGCTATTCTATGATCATAACATAATAAATAAGCAAGTAGGAATGGTTCGGTTTTAAACTCTCGCAATTTATTTATTTAACTTTAAATTAACTAACATCCAATTTGATTCCCCGAAAATCATTATACATATTTAGTAAATTAGGGCTGGGGTGATTCTTGGACCAATTTTAATCTATAAATTAAATTTTTGATTTTTTAATTTTTTTGTATATTTCAAATTTTTAATTCTTTTTTTTTTGTTTTTGTTTTTTATTTAAAATTATCACGTACTTGAATCTAATCTACATAATAATTAAAAAAAAAAGCAAAAACCAAAAAAACAAACAAAAAAAAAAATAAAAATTTGAAAAATACAAAAAAATTAAAAAAAATATTAAAAAATAAAAAAAAACAAAAAGGGATTAAATGCCTGCTACGTCCACGTCGTTAATCCTGGATTACGCTAAATTCTGATAATAATAGTGCGTAAATCAATGATTTTTCATCATGTTCTGAGTTGGTTTTTTATTTGTAGCTCATACAAATAGTGCTGTCCCAAAATTCCCTTTGGGGGGTAAAAAGGTGATGAAATAAGGAACATTTTAAGATATTTTCGAAAAAAACGAAGGGGGCATAAGTTGTTAAAAATTCCAAAATTTTTTTTTTTTTTTCATTGTTTGCTATGAAATATTAATTTTAAAAATTTTTACGATATACAGTTTCAAAGTTTGAGAAATTCTGTACAAAAAAGTCACATGGTGTTTTAAAATCTGTTCATTAGTTTTAAAGTTATGGCGGTTCGAAAATTTTTTTACAAAAAACTTTGGCCCCTTATAATATGGCAACCCCGCGTTACACAGACCTAAAACCATATGTTTTATGTTAGGTTTTACATGTACTATAAGATATATAATTGCCAAAGAAAATAAAGAACTTTTTTTTTCAAGTGGCTTTTGGCTCACAGACCGTTGGGAGTGGTACCAGCCTAGCCGTGAGCTTGCGGCAGTAGTCTGCTTTAGAAGCCGAAAAAAGCGTTTTTTAGCAATTTTTTTTGAAAGGGACGGAAATGATTGCGGTAAACGGAATTTTAAGACGATAGTGTACTATATTTAAGGCTTAAAAAACAATATTTATTATTAAAAAATATTGACATTTTTTCAAAGTAGTAAGTATTTTTCTGGAGCGCCTGGAGTCAGCACTTGTAAATCGGTGCCGGTGATGGAGGTCGTGCGATATAAAATTCCAAATTTTTTCGAAGTTTAAAAAAAAATCAAAAAAATTGACTTTAAGTTGCAAAACAAGTAGTTTAAATAATACTTTTCTCCAACTTTTTTACCTCAAATAGAAGATAATTTAATATATAATATAATAATTTAATACTGAAGCTAGATCACTTTGGTTTTTTTCGTTCGGACATATATTCTTTTTGCTATAGCCGGCACCGTTTTCTAACAGCTGTGAAAATGAAAACTCGAGAAAACGCGCTTTAAAGGTCTGCCTGAGCATTCGCACCTGCTCGGCGCTCGCCCACTAAAACTGCTCCAGCTTCGAAAATATGTCGAATTGGCCTCTGAAATTTTAAAGGCATATTCTTGGATAGTTTTTAAAGAGAATTAAAATAATACAAAAAATAGATTTTTTGAAACCTGTAAAGCAGACTACTGCCTTAATGACTTTCTCAAATCGCTAAACGGATGACATCTAGGACTCTAAAGCCGACGAAACAATTACTCTAGTCATCAGCAATCTCGGATACGACTGTCATCTGATTATCTTGTATTTGGTCCGCTGCTTTATCCTAAATGGAACAAGAAAACCTAGTGCTTAGTTTAGATTATGATCTTATTATCATTATAAAAAGTATACAGTCTCACTTATTTTGGCACTCTAGCTCCACAAATCGCCAGTACTGTTCTCACATCGTTTGCATTTTTCTATATGCCGGGTGATCTTAAGAAACTAACAAGTTCTGGAAATACTGTGATATAATTTTATAAGAATAGTATTCATTTTACAAAGCGACAGTCGCTGCAACAATTCTCAGTTCTAAAATTTCATTGCATCCCTTAATTTTAGTTGCAATTAAATGCCTTACACTTGATGGCAATAAAAAAAAAATTGATGAGATCACGCGTCGCTGATATAACTTTGCACAAAACAAAAAAAAAATGAAAGAAAGATGAAGACAAGTGCACCACTAGCAAACGAGTGGGAAAATTGTAAACAACAAAAGAAATAGAATGAAGTGAAATATAAAACATGAGAAGCGCGCATTGGAACGCGTAATTTTGTTGTATGAAAAGCGTTCACTGGCAATTCGAAATCAATTCGAACATGATTTCAGTAACAGGTTCAACAGTCACGTTCAAAAGTTGAGAGAACGAGCACAATTGCAAATAGATTTGAGCAATGAAGAGTGGTCTTTGTTGTTGTTATTTAGCTATTTCATTTTATTATCATATTTTTTGCTGTTTTTTGTTTTTGGTTTTTGTATTTTCCCTAAGTGAAATTTAAGTAAACGAAATTGCGGTTAATTTCATGGAAAGTCTTTGTGCTCCATTGGAGCAGAGATTCTTTAAAAATCAATTAGTTGTAAAATATGTATAGTGAAAGGGTTCGTGCTTTTGTTTGCCGACAACAAAAAATATAATACAAATTTTCATATTCAACGAATTTTATTGTGTAATTTTTTAGGTTGAAAATTTAAGTTTGAAGAAAAATATGAAAAAAAAATGGAAAGCAAGTATTTTTTCGGCTGAATCAATTGTGCAAAAGATTTATCTAATAAAATCACGATATTCACTACTTATTCAATAGACTCCAAACGATTCAAGTGGGCGTTCAGGCAGCACTATTATTATCCTGACATCTTTTTCTGAAATTTATTTGCGCGAATAGAAGAACCCTCATCACTTGTTCCAATCCGATCGTTTAGTCGCATAAAGTGTTTGCTTGATTAAGATCGTGTTGTACTTCTGGTGCGGGGAGCAAGAAGCAGCAGCATACTCGTACTACTGCTGCTCAGGGAGCACAACACATTTCAATGCATGTCAACATTTTGATGTCTTATCACGATGATGAGCTATGACAAGATGCTAAGTTAAATAGCGGACTTCGGAGTAGAAGAAAAAAAAACTTCGTCTTGTCTATGCAGGTCCTTGTTTCCATTGACGCATTGTTGTTGTCAATCAATTCCTTACACATGCTTCGGCATTCATGTCCAGGCGACCAACTGGTGGTGCGTCATTTAACTTCGTTTAATAGTCTGACGGCATTTTGATTTCATCACATATCGTATGACAAATTCGTAAGAAGCACGTACACGCATCTCTATGTACAATAATGAGTAGACGTTGCTTCACCTCCTTCACCGCTTCTATGTACAGCTACCTTTTGAGATCAACCGCTAGCGATCACTTTATCCTCGTTCAACTTGTAATCCTTGTAAATAAACAACAACAAGCGATTGAGTTATTTCGATCTTGATTGGATGTTGAAGAAAACCATCAATGGTTGTTGTTGTAATAGTTGTGTTAGAAATGTAATTTGAATCGTTTTAACATTTTCGGTTATTGATAATAATATATATTTTTTTTATTATCCAACAACCTTCACCAAGCAGTGACCACATATCATGGTCATAAAGTGTTAAGCTTGTCAATTGTTCTGTAATAAATCCATAATAAAGGGTATTTAGTGAGTAAAAAATAAAAACAGATGTAGATTTGTAGATATGTATTAATACATTAGGATGGTTCTGAAAAACTCCAATAATATTCGTTATAGTTGTTATAAAGGGTCTGACTATAGCGATCTTCCAACTTTTCAATTTTATTTGTAACTATAGCGTATTTGCTTCAGTACAGACCTCAGTCTCGCTTATAATATCTTTTGTTTTAAGTATCCATAAATAAATCAAGTCGTCAATCGGTGTCGCTCAGGCCAGAATATTATATATGTATACATGTCTGAAACCTTCAATCATAGACGAGCCGTCTTGGGGGTTAATGTTCAGAAAGCATGCTGTAAAATTCGTCTTCCTAAATTTAAACCACACCCTAATATATCCTATAACACTAATCTACACATGAAAATTAAAATATTGGAATATGTACATATTTGTTTTTGTTTTTGGTTATTTTTTACTGATATCATCGCAACTGACATTTCAATGAAATTTTGCTCAAAGATGATGGTTTACTTCGAGTTTCACTCCTTTTTAAATGACATTTATGTGTGTCTGCTTTAATGCAAAAACAATGCCAGCTTGAATGGGTTGAATTTCGCAAAAGCCGAGTTACCAGCACTCAGAAATGACATCTCTGTTTTCGATTGACACTTGCAGATTAGTGAAGTGTTGAGTGGCCATTCGCAAATTTTTCCAGTTAATTGCTGTATTGACATTCAATACACGACCATTGAGTGCACAAACAGAAACACGTATTCAAGCGTGAAGTGCATATTTATTTACAGTTTTTGTTTTATTTTTATTTTTTTGGAAAAATTGTGCCTCTCAGTTATTTACGGGGAGTGTACCACAGGATTGTAAGATTATGGTGAACTGGACATCTGTGCCATGATTTGCATTTTTAGCATGCGCTTAGGCATTTTTGGAAGATTTTCTGTTCCATTTTGTATTTTTATATGAATTAACTTTTTGGTTCTTTGACTTTTCAAAATTATAATCGCATCTTCCGGTTGTTAAGTGTGTCTCGGCAAATATAATTTCTTATAGTGAATTTGCTTGTGTTTAAGTGAAAATACTTTTGAATACACCTTCAAAAACAAACATTCACGCATTTCATGAGATCTAGAATTGTTTTCTTTCGAAAATTGTATTAAACTGATTTGTAACGGTTTTCATGAGAATATTATTCTAAAGGCTTTCTAGAAGAAATTAAAAGCATATAATTTAAATTTATGGCCTAGAATTTAGCTTTACTATAATGATACGGGTTTGCCATTATATTTTAAAACTGATTTCGGGCAGTAATCGCCGCGGTTGGCTCGAGTAAATTACAACCGAGATGCACTATTTATGACCAAATATTGCAGCTTTTAAGGGGTACGTCAACAACAAACGTTGTTCCGCCGTAGGTCCGTTGATTAGGAAGTGTCAAAAGAACTGAGAATAAATCCAGTAACAGCTGTCAAAAAGACTAATTCCGAAAAAATATTGCCTGATTGAAAACCACAAGTAGGGCATATTTTATGGTCGGTATTTTCAAAATTATTTTTTTCGAACAATGAGCAAATATCATACAAAGATATATCCGTCTCCATATGGAAAAGCTGTAGAACTTATAATATGATGCGAATTGAAAAGCATTTACCTATTTGGATATAATTAATCAGGTTGATAGGGAAAATCGTACCATTTTCATAGCCTATCTCTCATGAATGACTGTGAATTTATATGTTAATTTTCTGAATACATCAAGAGAGTTCACTGTTTCTATTTTTCATATATTTCTTCTTCGTATTATATCTAAGATAGAGAGAGTCTTTACTTTATCAGCAAACTTAGCATGATCATTTATATCTGGAACCCCTTCGTTGTGGAACGGACATTATCTCGAATGTTGCTAATTCTAGCTTTTAGAAAATACTAGCAAAATTAGTCAAACGGAAAGAAAATAAGCAACTTAGTTCATAAAAACATCCCTCCTCCCCCATACTATGGACTATGATCCAATTGGATTTATGATATTTAATGCTAGGCTAATAAAATCTGATATTATTCGTTACTGGAAATTTATACAGGAGTTCACTTTTACTATCTTATCATAACTCATAAATATAATAAATATATATCAAAACTCATACATCAGAATTTTTTTTTCCGATGATGATCTATACACAGGTGACATAACCCATTGTCGAAGAGTATTTCTACTATGAAAAAAGTTTCTTAAAAAATTATTCCCTCCAAATTGGCATTTGGAACTTGTAATCCATTTATCGGATAATATCAAGACACTCTAAACAAGAAGGATGATGAGTTCGGCTAAAGATATAACAGCGGTGTAACTGATTCTGCTATCAAATATTTTCCACGCTCAACGGACTTATGCAAATGTGCTTACAAAATCAACGACTTTAAAGAACTCCCAGCCAATAGCAGGAAACGAAAAACCGTTTCGCGCATTTCCGGTAAGACGAACTAATTCACATAACAATGGAAAAGACTTTTAAAAGGCAAATCAGCTTATAGAGAAAAAATGAGCAACACCTCTCGCAGCCATCAAATAAAAAGCCAAACAATAAATTTATAAAAAAATATTATAATAAATAGAACAACAACATGGCTGCTTATGAGCCCATAAAACAACATCAACAGGAAATTGCTAAGAAATCATGTCAAGATGAGGTGAAATTTCAAATGTAAAAGGATCCCAGGAAATGGACTATTAGAGAGGAGCCAAAGAGGCAGCAAAAAAAAAACCGAGGAAAGCGATTGCTCAATACTCGTCCGCGCGTCAGACAGTGACAGCAACAACAACAACAAGGCAGCAACAATAAGTAATGAGCAACAAGCTAAAAGGCACACAAATACAGTGATAAACACAACGCGATATTCATATTCGAGTCTATAAAAGATAAGCAATCTGATATGCGCAAATCATGTGAATTCACGTTGCCGATGATGCCGCCCTGAAGAATTACGTAAAATTGAGGCGGCAGACACTCGCACACACACACACGAACACATATAGAAACACTCGGGTGTGCAGTGTGCGCCATTGTTCGCCGACGAGGCAAGAAGTTGAACAACTTTTGTCGAAAGAGAGTGACAAACCCGGAATACAGAACGCGCGGCGCACATTCCCATAGTTGCACGTGCAGAATTCTTCGGAGCTGCGATCGTTGGATCCTCTTGCTTACTCAAATTCTATTTTATACACTTTATGTCGAGCGGTTGACTGACATGCCGACAGACACACGGGACACACCTTCCGAAGTACGAACGCCGAAATTTCATTGCGCTCTCAACCTAATATCCTCGATTGTGAAGTGTTCTTCTCCGTTTACAGTCTATTCAATGTGTATATGCTATATGCGAATTTGTTTCGGTATGTGTTCGTGTGCGTCGGCGCACGTAGTGTTAAAGGAGCGAACAAGTGATGAAGTCGTTGCTTCCATTTTTTGGGGCAATTTGCTATGAAATTTTTATTTTATTTTGTTTTTATTTTTTATGCTTTTTTTCTTATTCAAAATTGTTTGGTACCTTAAGCTGAATGCTACTTGTTCGCTGGAATTCGCATTGGAACACTTAAGTACCACTTGCAGTCGTTCAGTACTTGTACCGCTTTCGATTCCTTGCTAGTGGAGGTGAAGGAATGAATTTAAGTTCTGATTATTTTTAGGCGACCTCGCAGCCAAGAGATGAAATTTGATAAAGTCTAATTTTAAAGGAGCAAATTTAATTTAATACATGATGGACGATATATGACTGCTCATCTTAGCCGAAGTTTATCATTATAAAAAAAAAAATGGGAAAGATTTATAGAGCTTTTCGCGGATGTATACAGATTTCAACATGGTAAAGTTAATGAAAAATCTGTGGCTAATCAGAATAAAACATATGAACCGATTTGATGTAGGCTCTTCCTCTCTGAAAGTTTTTAGTGTGGAATCCGCAGATAGAAATCGAGATAGAGAAATATAACGAACCAAATATTCATAACCATATATGAAATTAACCGAAGTCGCTTATTTATAACGCAAAACAAAAATGAGAACAGAAAATTATAATGATATGGGGTATTTGACAATAAGGCTTTATATAGTCCCTTTATCAAAATTGAATGTAATTTAAAACTTTCTCGAGAAATTCCTAGTGCTAGCTTGTATATTTCTAATATTTTGTTCTTCAACCCGCTGCACACGCTCCGTACTTCATATTTTACTTGGGATATTTTAAAATTTTGTTCAGCAGGCAGCTGCGAGTACTAGTTACTCAACTCTTAGGCTCTTTGACTTGCAAAACTATTTTCAGTTTCAAATTAAGATTCTCCATCACGGGGTCTTTTTGATACCCTCACCTGGGAACTATTTCCAGAAATTGAGATTCTAGCAATAAATATAGCCTATGTTACTCGGGGTGAATGTAACTTTCCAATGGTGAACGCATTTTTGAAATCGGCACAGTAGTTTTTGAGTTTATTCAATACAAACATACATACAAATCTTTCCTCTTTATAATAGTAGTATAGAAGTATAGATGGATATACGAAATAAGTTATTGGTATTCATATTACTTATATTCAGTGAGATGGAAATCTGTAAATTATATAATTAAAAGATTTAAAGTTATCGATTTAATTCACGGAACTTCCAGAATTATGTACGCTATAGTCGTTATATAGAGGTAAGGGAACTTATAGATTCATGCTATACATTTCTTTACCGCAATTATTAATCAGCTTCGCTCCGATAACAATCCTTGTTTTCATATCTTTCTTTTCCGTTTTTAATGAGCTACGCCTCGAAACGGCTACCATGATAACATGAAGAACCGACGATCTCGTGTTAATATGGGACTTATACTGTAAGTACGCGAAATAGCCGAGACAGTAAGCATCTCAACCGCCTGCTTGTGTCTTGTCCTGCATGACTCAATATCTCATGGCACAGGTGGGAAACAAACGCAACAATCGAAGGCGTTTCAACATACTTTCGGGATCGTCGACATAACATGGATCAACTGAAAGACACCAGACACCTAGAGGGGACTTCACGGAGCGAACCTCCCTCCTATGCAGAAATATTGGGTCGAATCGGACAAATGTGACCAAGAAAAAATTGCTCGAACTAAAAAATACTATTAAATTAAGAAAAAATGAGCTTTTTTCAAAATCTTCGTTCTTTTTATTTGATAAAGACTCAGGACGATCTATCCTCTTATAGAATATGTATGTATATAGAATCTTTTCAAATATTTACTTTTAAAATATTTTAAATACATAGGCGGTCAAAATAAATGAAAGAGAAGAAAAACACGAAAGTAAAACACTTTAATTTCCTACAGGACTAACTTAAAAAAATCTGTACTTCTATTCATTTGGCAGAACATCCGTCACAATGACGTACACAATATAACTTAAGGACTTTTGTATGCCTTTTGCTTCGTTTTCCGCTCTAAAGTTGAATTCGGAATGCAAAAAATTGTACAAGACGGTCTTATTTTTTCATTTGATTTTGCAATGTTTTTCGCCTAACAATACATAATACTTGCCATTACATATTCAGATATACTGAAATGAGCTGCTCGATGACAGCTCGTCTTTGTTTGCTGCCTTTTTGCCTTTGCAAGAAACAAAAGCGCATTTGGCTCGAACGGCTCAAATATCCTATATCGTGCCCCTTTGTTTTACGCTCATTCTCAGTTCACACCTAGTATTACGACATCTTAAGGAAATAACATTGTAAATGGAAATGCATTAGAAATTGATTTCTCTATGCGATAGCAGTATTATGACATTCTAATCGCTACTAGCTTCTGATGACTATTTACGCTTTTTTGCTGAGCCTTTTGTTCCCTTCACTTCCTTTACAGGTTAATTTATGTTATCTACGGAATTAGCCGAGAGATTTTACACCTTCTCGCTTCCAACTTGCATATACTCAGCTTTATGTTTTTACAAAATATTTATGCTTCTGTTTCCAGACGATAGCGATCTTACTGCTGGTGTTACGTTAACATTTTCGAAGTTAATCTGGGAAATCTGGGAAACTGTCAACACTGGAAGCATACTGGTATCTTGGTGTACTTTATCTTCAAAGTGTTGTCATTCATTCTTCGGTATTATCTATACATAGGTGTAAATTTTTCGCAACCATAGTACCATTGCTAATTGAAACACAGTACCAAGTTTCACACAATCTTTTTATGCGTTCTGTAAATGATACTCGTGAAAATGTTCACAGTCTATAAGAGTTCTTTATATGTAAACATATACATATATGTATGTCTGTCTCATTACATAAGTAAAAGTATCGAATCAGCTGCGTGAAAAATATCTTCATAATGTTTACAAGTTTTTTAGGATTTTCAAACCGATGTTAATCTAAATTATTAAACTTCTAGGTTTTGATTAGTTTTAATACTGTAAGCATGAGTTTGGTAATGATGCTAAAATTATTGCAGTTAGTATAATTTGTCTACCAATCAAAGTGATCTGCTGATCCTTATTTCATACTTCATCCGACTTTAATATGAAAGATGTGTACTTAGAAGAATAAAAATTCGATTTGATTCGAATCAAGAGTGAATTCAGCAAATCCATACATTCCAATATTGGTCACAACAACACAGCAAAACAAGAATTTATTGAAAATCTTGAAGTATATATATGATCTACATATAAACTACTATGTACGTATACCAAATCTTCGAGGACGTTGTGATCACAGTACCAAATTTTTTAATTTGAACTGTATTTGTGTACAATTTGTAAAACATTTTTTATTGTCTTCATATTCAAACCTTTTCACTCACAATTCCACTCAATACCGGAAAAAAGAATTGAGTGTGTGTGACTTGCTATGTGTAGATCGTCTCATTTGCAACTATTCGCCGCTAGGGGATCATATAGTTTTTTTGCATACTTTTAGGCTGTCATGATCACATTGTACTATCCTCTGATATTTATTCAACTTACTGGAGATTTTTGATCATTAGTAATGTATCTATATACACACATTCATATCTCTATCTACCTTTATATTGAATCAAACAATTTCATAACCTGTGTAATTATGTATCAATTTCATACGAAAGATATACACGTAAATTCAAAACTTCAGACTACTCTATTTAATATTATTAGTACAGTATTATTAGTATTTTATTAAAAGTACACTTTACTTAAATGCCAATACTGAAACGCTACAATGACGAACATTTTATACTCTCCCAATTCCCAAAAATTAAAGGCGTGTGAATTAAATATAACCTATAGTTATTCCGAAATTTAATAAACTGTCTAACTTAAAAACTCAACGATACAGATATACCAAAATCAAAAAAAAATATAATTTGTATGAATTTGTTTAAAATAGGTCTTTTAGACTCTTTAATTCAACCAATTAGTGTATTATATTGAAACGAACAAATTTCTAAAGTTTCAATTAGGGACTGTCACAAAACGTCAAACGAGAATCTTTTCCCTGCTCTTTTCTTGAGAGCATCATATATAAGTTTTAATACAAACTAATACTAATTACGGTTTTAGAATGTTTACCAACGAACTTTTTGAAGAAAGTTGCCACCAGTTTAAAAATTTGAATCCTATTAAATGGATAATACAATATGGGTATCAAACCAAAGAAGGATTATTGTTCAAAATATTCTAAGAACGGTTGCCACATTTTAAAAATATTATACATTATTCTATTAAATTATTATTTATACTCAATATGATTTGAGATATCTTTCAATACTAATATTCCCATAGAATTTTCGTTATCCCATTCAAAACATAATCCATATAAATAACAGTGTGGAACACTCGTCTGGGTATTGGACTGAACTAATTTTTTGGGTGAGATAGAGTCATAAGTAAATAAAGAGTATTCTCCGATTTTCCAAATTAGCCTACAAAATCAAAATATTTGCTGAATTTCGCTGAAGTTTATATGACATATGCTATTAGGGGTCCAGTATTTTTCGATAAATAAATTTTTTATTTTTTCTCACTTTGAGCATCTGTTTATCAAGTTTATATCGACGTCGACGGCGTATAGAAAAAATGTTTCATTAATTTATATTATGACGAGACTGATCTATGTATGGAATATTATATTCAGCTTCAAATATACCTGCAGCTATCCTAGCTTAGTACAATATCATTTGCGTACAGGACCTTACAGACTTCCGTGTTGCAGAAGAGTAAAGACATCTTATCAGTATCCAAAGAAAGACCTCAGAAAAAAATCACAAAGTTAGACTTTTTAAATGTAACAAACTATGAGGAGAAAAGTTTGAAAGGTAATACCGATCAAATGTACTCTAATTAGAAACACTATTTTCTCAAAGCAATACAGATTTAAAAAATGTTCAATAAAAAATAATTATTTAAGTGTTTATAGTATAGGAATATAATAAAAATCAGATTGTTTCACCTGTAACGCTGTATACCGCACATTAATATTTATACCTTTTACCTTTGTCAGTTGAGCATCGATATTCCCATATAAATTATATACGCGTTTCAGCAATATCTCCACATCGCCAGTCATCAATCATGGAGGCATGTCGAAAAGGATAATAAATACATATTTCAGTGCTCTCATACACAAGGGGTCCATTGTTGTCTCCCAACCGATTCCTGATGTCTCTATTAAATAGGATGAATATACGCGTTTTGGTATTCAAAAGCTGAAACCGCGGTCATAAATTAAGTAAAATGAAAGGCCAACAAATGCAATAGCCCAAAAGCGGTTCCATATATACATACACATCCACGTATATGCTGAGAGGCGTAAAAGCAGTTTATACGCTCCCGTTACAAAGTTGCGTCCCACTGTCGTGTGCTAAATTTAGAACAGGCATTTATTAATAAATTAAAGGCAACAGTAAATACACAAACAAACAGCAAGGTGGCTATTAAATCCGCAGGATACTGACAGCGCCAACAATACCAACAATAAACAACAAATGAGCACTCATTCACTTATTTAATTACAAGTAAAGTGGTTTCCACGCCGGTAGGGCGCTACCGCCTGTGGACCGCGCACAGTCGTCGTCGTCAACCCACGGCTTGCCACAGCCTGCGCATGCGTGCAATCAAAGCTTTTAGGCCACAGCCTGTCAGTGAGCAGTGGAAAAAAAGCAAACTGCAAAGTATAAGAATGGAATTAAAAAGCGCAAAAAAAAGACGAAGTGAAAGCAAAATACACGCTGGCAAAAAGTGGCAAAGGTAGGAAATAAATAACTAAAATAACGCAATGAGCAATCACAATTAACGGCACACAGTTAATTCTTTAGCTTTCTTACAAGCATACATCCATATGTATAGTTGTTGTTGTAGCCCAGTGACAGCAATTTGCCGGCAAAACGCTCGAGAATAGCGTATTCTTTGGCATAACGGAGATTCGCTGGGCCCCTCATTAATTGTTGTCAACTTGAAGCAAAATAACCAAAATAATAACAGGACCGACAACGCATAATCTACTGCGCTCTGAAATTTGAGTGACACTGGCACCTCGGAGCAGAAATTACGTCGAGATTTCGACATACATCAATCTGTCAGCGCTGCCAACGCAAGGATCGGACAGCGGACTCAACTGCCGCAAGTAAGTTTTGGATACAAGCTAGATGTTGTTGCAGTTTTTGCTTTAAGCGGACTACTGAAACGCTGAAGCCGCTTCATTTGCGTCATGCTTACTGTGCAGCGACTTTGGACCGAGTCTATATTATTCTTTCCTCACCGCTTGCACTTAGGTTCGTTCGAATTCCTTTTACTTACTACTTACCCTACACACTACTCCGATTGACGCCAACACAACACCATTTAATTGCCTTACTAGCAACCACGAAACGCTACGATTGCTGACGGACCAACGTACTCACAACGCACACACTCTCTACTAAGTTTGCGCCTCACATTTCCAGTGAGTTGTATGTAATGTAAGACAAAAGACCGTTAAGAAGAATTAAAAATAAATCAAATCAATTGGAAGGTAGAAAAAATCACATTGTATACTCGTACTTGTACTTAAATTTGTGCGAGGCAATGCCTTCTAAAGTGTTGTTGCATCAAGAAATTCCGAGTACAAACGTTAAGTAGGCGTAGCGCTGCTTAGCCCACTCAAACGGACAATCACATTCACTTTGGCGCAGCAGCAACAGCAGCAGCAAAGTAGCGAACGACATGAAGAAGCCACAACCCACTGTTGCAATCGCAAGAAGAATTCAAAGCGCAAGAATGCAATGAATTTGCAGTATTTATTGTTTAATTCGAAAGCTACATTTTGGGTATTGAGTCAGTTGTATGAGTTGTATACATACGGCAGTACTTCAGAATGCGCAAGTGGCGAGTGTGTACTTATACTCATCTATAATCGCAGCAAGCTACTTGCATAGCGACATATTTTTAAAGCCTGCTAAATAGTTTATAAATGTTCATAAATATTTCATTCCCTAAGAAATAATTTAATCAGCAAATTCCCTACATATTCCATTACGAACAAATGAAGAGCCTTAAAACCAACGGAAAATATTCTCTCGAAAATTCCTCTTCGTAGTTTTTTTAGTTTTCATATTGCGACTTATAGGAAAAGTTATTTATTTTTTATAGAAATATCTTATAATTTCATATAATCTTGTTTTTTTTTTTTAACCAACCGGAGTTTCGAAGATTCTCATACTCAGAATATGAAGACCAGGACAGTTAAGGATAAATAGCTATTATGTTTGGACCCAAGTTCTCACATATCATCAGAAGCCATGACGTAGTCCAATTGATATATCCTATTTTCTACCATAAAGTAAAATAACTTGATGACGTTTCAAAAAGGGTTATAACTAAGTGGGCGTGGTCGTGCTCCGTTTTTAAACTATATTAAGCAGCCAAATTCAAATTGAATCGTTCAAGTAGAAAAACAATTTCCTTACAAGTGAGCGTTGGATAGACATTTCCAAATTTTTGAACTGATCTCCATGCAAACTTCTCAAATAAAAGTATCTCCTTGTAATTAATTTTATATTTCTACCAGTATTCTTTAGATAATTAGTGTATCCTTAAACATTTTTAAAAGTGGGCTTGATTATTTTCATAGTTTTTATACTGCAACATGAATTATGCTACTTTCACCAAGTGTTATTGACATATGTACATAGATTCAGTAATCTATGAGATTCATAATATCTATGAGAGGGTACACCACGCCACTTTTCAAAAAATAGAAGACTACATTGTGCTAAATGTAAGTGCAAATAAGTTATAGCAATCGCAGCACACTGTGGACTAACTGTCAGAATATATCCCTGAAATCAAACCCGTTATTATACAAGTGATTTTTACTAAGAAATCGATTATATTTTCCAATTCTTTTTCTGACAATACTATCATTATTTTCCACTCAAAGCAAAGTAGTTCGGCTTGTATGAAGAGGCTTTCATAAATATTTCCCGTTGAGATATCGCTATGAAATTTTCACCAAAAATCTAGAAAAATATTTTAAATATATAGTAATAAAATTTGGCCACATCGGACTACTAGGTTCTATAGCTCACATAGAACAGTAATTGCCATTATTTGGCAATGATGCGCAAAAATACTTCTTATGGTCAAAGTTGGAGCGTCAAACCTTTCAGTAAGGCTTTGTAAAAAAACTTAGGAAAGCGATAAACAAGCTGAACATGATTTGTCGTTATAGTTCCACCCATCCAACCCCCACATTCAACCTATAAGAATAATATCATATAAAACATCATGTAGGAAAAAAGCAAATTATCAACCAATTTCATACAGTTCATATTTTCACTGCCATTCAACAGCCATTATAATTAGAACAAAAAATTGTAATGTCTCCTCTAGTAAACAGTACATAGAGTAAATAACCACGATTTATCCTTCTTTCCAAGCTTTCTTAGCCCAGTTATAATGAGTTCGAACGTAAAAATAGTGAATTCATAGGGCATTAGTATTGTGACGATTGCATGGGTACATAATTAGAACTCTATGTAAACAAATTGAAGACGCACAAAATAAACAAATTAAACATTAATTCCACAAAAACCACGAATCAAGTTAGTCTGAATTAACCTCAAAAGATAACATAAATACCTTTAACTTCAAAATCCATTAAAAATAATCATGATTCGTTAATCTGAACAATTACCAGAACAATTTGAAGTGCGTTGTTGCTGAGAAATTTTTCAAAAAAAGTTCTAATGTGCTTTGAAAATGTAAAGTTTATTCATGCATTTAACTCTATTTTTAGAAAGTACTGTTAGATTTGTAGGAAAACCTGGTTTGCAAATAAGAAGTTTGGGCAATTTAGAGGCCATCGGTATAAATTTTGACAATAAAACGTGAGACGGATTTTTGGATTTTTGGCCTATGGGCGGAACCACTGTGCAAAGTTGAAGTTCGCCTCCGAAGTCAGACCCAATCGATTTATATGAGTCGATGGCTCAATGAGTAAACTCTGTACCACCCAAGCCATCAACATCCTTTATAGCGAATAAATAACTGTGAATGTGTCTTACTAATCATCTCACTACACAAAAAAATTTGTATCAAGGGCAAATTTTAATGAAGAATTGGAGTTAACATTGTAAACCTCGATTGCCGCACCTTTTTTAAAACGTTTGCTAATTTTTGAAATTCTTGAAGGATAATCTTTTAGATTGTAGAAATAAGCTTGGAAGCTTACATTTACTAGCCAAAGAACAATGTCTTATTTTATGTATTTATATTGACTGAATTCAGACCCAGCTTCTCAGATTAGAACCCGTACCCGTTGGTAGTATGTACCCCGAACTACATTATTTACTTTAACCTCAACAACAACATAGTGAATCTGCCTACTCTCACATCAAAAATGGAGAAATTTGACGCGGTTCTACTACAGCACAATAAAATGATAGAAATAGGAATTATGACAGTTGCATTACGTTGTTTTTTATGACGTCATGAACGAAGCGAGGGGAATGCTTTGTTTACAATTACTATGAAAGTTTGACAGTTCGTTTCGTTTATGATTTTACACTGTCATTCTGGTAGGATACTAAGGTAATATTGTGTTTAAACATTTTCAATAATCAAAGGATAAATATTATAAGTCTCTTGCCTGGTAATATATATATATAAATATTGTACATGCAATTATTTTCGATTTATTACGTTCCTAAACGATTGCCAATCAATTACAACGCTATAATGAATAGCCAGAAGTGCCACAATCCTAATGACCGCATTTAAGAGTCTAAAATTAGCAGAACATTCTGTAATATCGCTGGCGATGCATCAGCGTAAAATATTGCTTTGGCTTCCTTGCCTTGTTTTACCTAGGACAGCCTTGCCTTGCGGTTAAGAAACGGAAAATTTTTCGCAATAAAAATAAAAACTTTCTGCTCTTATTCCACCGTTAATGGCACATTAAAAGCAAGAACAACAATAACAAGGGGAGTACACACTACACAAGCGGCGAATCAAATGCGACAACACGACGCCAAACAGCGAGTTGGCCGGCTGCGAACCGCAGGAAACCACGAAGTATGGAGCAACGGTAAGAACGATGCAAGGCCGTTCAGCGACCTTCACGTTTCTACAAGCTTCTGCCTCCGCTACTCCTGCGGCTGCTGGTATCTCTAGAAGAATAACAATAAAGCATTTTACTTTGGAGCAGAACACAGAAAACAGCGAGATTTGTTTCCAATACCGCTATAGCGGCCATAACTGTTTCGAGCACAATAACAAAAACAATAATAGCAACGCTTTTAACACCAGCTTTGTGCACCGTTGTCTTAATTGGCTGAAAAATGTTGCAGACGCGTAAGTAAGAGCCGCAAGCCGCCAGGCAGTAAGGTTGATCGATCTGTTGATCATACCTAGCATCTATATATGTATATAAATATATGTAACATTATAAGCAGATCAGTGCAGCGATAATGGCATTTCAAAACGATTGCACATCCAGCGCAGGATGCCCTCAGCCATTCCATATCACACATATACGTCACACAAGCGCTGGAGTGCGGTGTAAGTAATCCTTCGTGCGTAGATTAAATTTTATTACCCACGAATGGCAACAACTTTTATGACTCGGTGACGTTGTGACGCTTTGCCGCCGTATCGCTGGCGAAACTCTAAACGCGGCACTTAAATTACAACTGTCCAACAGGCCAAACCACATATCACCAACGAAGCGAACGGCGAGCGGTGACAATGCACCAACGCTGGCATTTGTCACCCAACCGAATGATGCTGGCGACTTTCGGTATTTACGATTGTATCGCATAGCGCTGCAGCATCCTATAGTTATTTAGTAGAGGAAACAATGCGCTGTTGACTACGATTTACGAGTATGAGTATGTGGGCACGAATATATATATGTATGTAACGCACATGCGGCACCCGCGACCGCCCGCTCGTTCACTACACTTCCCGTGGAGGTTCGGAGGATCAAGTGTTGCCCAGCTGATTGACGGCGTCCAGTTGCGGTGCGTTGCGTGCGTGTTTCCGCATTCTCAGCACTCCCAGAAGTGCGAAACATCTTAGATATAATCGATGCGTGTTAATTATTGCCGTCCGTTCGCATGCACACGCTCATTTTGTTGTTTTGCCACATGTTAACATGCCGTTTTTCCTGTTAATGCATTAAAGGGCGTTATTAATCACTTGTGAGTGATATAAATTAGTTATTCTAATTATAGACCAGTAAACACTTCTTGCCGCAGGACAAGTAGTGTGTGTAAGGCAGGAGCACGTTCTGACAGTTATTCCACTTAACATGTGATGCAAATTCCAATGGAATATTTAAAAACATAATAAATTAATGATACTAAAGCTTATGTCAATTACTATTAAGTGGGCTTTAAAGCTATTTTCGTAATATTTTCCATTAAAAACAAGCTTTATTTAAGAGTATATCTTCCGCTTGACAGTCGTAGACACCGCTTACGCGGTTATAGCCGAGTCCACAACAGCGCGCGACGCATCTCTCCTTTTGGCAGTTTGGCGCCAATTGGTAATACCAAGTGAAGGCAGGTCCTTCTCCACCTGGTCCTTCCATCGGAATGGAGGACTCCTTCTTCATCGTCTTCCACCAGCGGGTACTGCATCGAACACTTTCAGAGCTGGAGCACTTTCGTCCATTTGGACAACATAACCTAGCCAGCCCCTGTCTTTTTATTCTGCTCTCGAAAATTCCTAGTGCCGTCTCCTCGGATGTTGACATCGTCCAAGCTTCTGCACCATAAAGTAGGACGGGAATGAAGAGTTTATTTTTTGTTAGTTGTTTGTATTGCGTACTCAGTTCATAGTACCACCTGTTGGCAAGAGTGATTCTGCGCTGGATTTCAAGGCTGACATTATTTTCGGTGTTGATGCTCAAGAGTATATATGTATGTATATATAATTAAGACTACACCAAGTAAGTGCAAGAAAATTTATAGAGAGTGGCTATCGTATTCGGGCATACATATTGTTGTCTTCCTGGGCATAGAAAGAATCCTTAACAATAGAAAATGTGATACACAACAGGATCTGCAAATCGGTGGATGAGTAGAGGCACTCGTTACGGACTTCTTTGTTATCCACATCCATGTGTGATGGTGTAGAACAACAACCTCTAAGCACTCAATATTGGAAAATCGACGGCAGTTCTAAGACTGAACTGACTTTATTATGTGTAGTACAGAGACTTAAGTCGAAACCATTTTTGCTAAAAATAAAAATATATGTATACTGAATACCAGAAAAGTAAGCTTCATGTATGTATGTGATTGGCGTTGCAACCGTTTAGCCGGTTATAGCCGAATCGACGATAGTGCGCCACCTCTCTCTCTCTCCTTCGCAGTTCGGAACGTTTGCAAGGGTCGTCATCAAAAGGGGGGTGTCTCATCCGAGGATTTCGTCGATTTTTCATTGGTACTTCGTTTTTATGTGGTGGGTCCCAAGCCCTACGCACAACCGCATAAGCGGGCTTCGCCTTCTCACTTTAGCTCGCCTTCAAACGGATGTCTGTTGGCTACCCAGAGGATACTTGGTCAAAAACCGGAAGTCGTGAGCTGCTTGAACCATGTGGAGAAGAATCGTTTCTGGTCACTCCCAAGTGAATGACAATCAAAAACTTTCCTCACTTGCGTGAACTTCTACACATGATCCCACCCACCAAGTAAGCTTCATAGAAGTACAATATTTCACATTTAAATGTCGAAAAACAGACACTTATTAGGATTCATATTCACACTAACAAATACTGCAGATCAACGTAGATGTATAGAAAGCAAAAACAATACCATTGCAGTGAGAGCCTAAATAAGAACGTCAGAAAGATCGTTTAGAAAGCCAAATTATTTGTCTAGTAAGTGTTCAACCATACACATTAGAAGAGTAGAGTTTCGCCGGAGAAATGTAGGTATTGGAGATAAAAAGTAGATAATTTTGAATGACCATAAGTAGTTCAAAACTTTTGCCGCACCTATTGTTTAGGATCGTCAGCTAATTAGGGGTAGTCAGGATTTTCAAAAAATTTAAATTTTTTTGCATTTTTCTCTGAAAATTAGAAAAAAATTCCTGAGGTCGCCATTTTGTTAATTTTTGAAAAAAGCTTCGATCAATCCCAGGAATATCTATTAATAAAACTAATTTTTTTATCCGATTGTTTTTAAATGAACCTCCAAGGACTTATGGTAATCACCGCAAGGACCTGGGGAACTGGGTCAACACAAGCAACTATAACTTTGGAAATTCTAAATTTTATTTTTTTAAACTGTCGTAACTTCAAGTGAAAACATTGAGTAATAATGTCACATTATTACTTTTGGAAAATAACTTAATTTAATAGCAAAAAAATTACTGAAAATTCTCATTTTTTAAGGCATTAACACTGATCTAAGCCAAAGGGCTTATAAAATTGTATTTGGTGCCAGTCTGCTTGCACAGCTGGTATAGTTTGTTCAATTCGCTACACTCTAACGCTTGAAGTCAAATTAAATTACAAATATATATCTTTCATTAAAATTTAGCGATAATCCAAAAATACTCAAAACTTTTGGAAAAAAATTTCAAATAAAATCTTGAACAATTCACAGATCTTAGACAGAGATTAGGCTTTGAAAACCTGATAAATTTTTTTCTGCATACTCCTTTGCATTATATGAAGACTATGATTTCACCAAATTATACTTCTACAACTTTTATTATGCCGTTTTGCTAATTTCGTTATGCAACCAAAATCAGGTAACACACCAACACTAATTCTTGTGACAATGCTCAAAGTCATAATTTTATAAAAATATGTTTCAAATATCAAAAATCTTCGGAGTACATATTCTAAGAATATGAAAAGCTATTGCATACATTGATGATGATACAATATTCACAACTAATCAACTCAGACGTCGCACATCATCGCACTTCATCAAAAAATCAATTATTATTTTCCATTTCAAATTAAAGAAAAAAGTCAGCAAGAGTATATACCATTATCTCTTATAGAGTTTTTGCAACATACAATTTCATTTAGTTAAAACCAATAACAATTATTTTCATTTCACAGCTTTATTAACTGCACAATTTTCCAAACGTTATGTGCCCACTGAAAAACACTCCAAACGCTATGTATATACAAAGCGTTTTAATTAAACACCACCAGCAATGAGTAAACAACAAATTAGCATAACACAAGCTTGGCCAATACACATAATTCATTATTTGCAAATTAAATGTTGCAAATAAGCGACAAGTAAAATAGTAAAATAGTGAAATAGCAACAATGCTCAGCGATAAAAAAATACAACAAACTGCCACAAAGAGTCGTAAATTAAACCTTCACTTGGCACTATTTGATCGGATCATTTAAACGATCGGCTTTCAATGAAAATAATTTATTTCATATTACAAAATCGATGACGGTAAAGAGGGTATTTACAGCATTCTACTAACTAACGAGTACATGCTGGTATATGATACTAGTATATAAGGATAGGTGTGCTTTTATATTGAGAACTCGAGAAGTAAGTTGTGTTAAGCCTTCCGCTTGATCAATTCGATACTAGCGCTTGTAAGAAGAAATGATACTAAGACATTTTAAAATGCTTAATAACTGCTGTTGATACACTTAGTAGCGGAAGGCACAGTATGCGTCGCATGTTTAACCTCAGGCATGGATAAAGTGTTTATATTAAGAAATATGGAATAATCTAAATTTTTTGGATGAAATTATGGAAAACTGTAAATCACAAATTTCGAAAAAGTTGCCAGTAAATTGCACAGTATATGCCCATATTTATTCATAAATTATAATACAAATCCAAATATTGAATAACTTCATTTTTCATACGAAGATATAGTTTTCGATGTCTGCCTGTTCATCTATATGTGTAATTAAAAAAAACGAAAATTCTTGTTCTAAAATATGTTAAATTGGGCCCTGACCACGGCTTCAGAGCCTTTATTCCGAAAATATGATAATCTAATCTTTACTTCCCATTAACCCAATGATCACCATGTAAGCTCTCTTAAAAAAATTCCGAAGTCCGAAGTTCATATTCTCATATAACGGCTATCTTTTTGGCTATCCGCTCAATACACCACCTTGGGATGAATACTGATATTTAAAGCAGCATTAATTTTAGAATTTGAATATGCTAAGATGATTGAACTTGATCGGGTTGTCTTGTATCTACATGATTGCCGTAGAACATTCATTAGATCGTTCATAATTTATACAATAATTCCATAGTGGATCCCCAAATATCATCGATCCCTCAATCCTCTCTTGATTTCTCTTTCAACTATTCCGGATCGGTTTAAAACTTTCGGATTAAATACCATAAATATGGAAAAGTTGTTATTAACCCATTAATAAAGCCAACATGAATTCCATTCAAAACGAGATATGTATATGCTATTAATATTTAATTTAATATTTTAATTAACTTAATCATATGCGGTTAAAAATATGTCGCGCACTGTATAGTAAGTATTCATATCGAAGTATTCAGTCCGAAGTACTCATTTCGTACTAAATAAGTAGATCACTTGCATCAAGCTGTAAAAAGATAACTGAAATAACTGAAAGATAGTAATGCAATAAAAACCAATTTGATTGTTTTCGTTCGTTCTTTGTTTTATTTTGCGATTAATTATAATATTTCATTTCATTATTGACTTCATTTATTTAGACACAAATGAGGGTAAATTAATATTTTTTTAAGTAATATATACAACAATATTTACATAATATCGCTCGGACATTTAGACTAAATTCGCAATTAATTGCTTAGATATTTAAATATGCTTTTATTGTGACATCTTTCTTTAGCGTAATAGGTTTTAGAGTTGTCGTATTTCTCTTACCAACTTTATGTTAACTAAATTGCTTAAATAATTAGAATTAGTACAAATAAATAAATTATAAATTTGAGCTTTTCGTTTGTGGCTCTTAACAACAAGTTCGTTCGTTATTATTTTTTATAAATTTTTGAGTTTTTCTTCGTCTATTTAAAAAGGAACAATTCAAGGTAGCATTTCATCATACCTTTTATAGGAAATATTGCGAATTGCAATAGTTGTTCGAATGTTTTTTTTTTCATTATTTATTCGTCTTTACATATACATTACCTATGTATATGTAGGTATATTATAGTATATTTAGTTTACTACCTTCGTCATTTATTATCTGCTGTACTTAAAAAAAAAATAAGTATTTCTATATAATTATTTACTAGTACGCTTTCATTTCAACGAATAATGGCCTGTCAGTGTGTTTATCGTTTTTTATCTATATTCTGATTTAATTCAAAATATGAAATGGATTTTATTTTTTATCATTGTGCGACGTGTTTTCGGTCTTAATTGCTTCTAAATTCAATTGTTGTGACTGAGATACATAAATATATATGTTCATTACTATTCAATTAAACCAAGTGATTTTCGCTCCGCTGAAAAAATTATTTACGACATTGTCAAACGCAGACTCACAGAGAAATCCCATAGCTACCTAATTACATTATCTCTAGAGTTTAGTAAACTATTTTCAGAACTGTTTTCAAATCCCTTAAAAGAGTGTATGTGGTGGAACTACACTACTACTCATGACCATAACCTCAATAGTCCTTAAGTTTGGGCAATTAATCTTATTAATTTCTTAAGAAATTGTTTCATATCTATGACTCAAAACCAGTTAATAGTTCAATATCGCATCCAAATTATTTTATGACTCAAAAATAGCATCTCCTAAATTTCAACAATTTTTCAGTTTTCCCAGATTCGCCCAAACTTTGTATACTTTACATTGGTTTGAATCTATTGATTAGATTATTTCAGGGAAGTTTAACACACGTAGAATCTATTTCGAATTTCTAGAAAATCTTTTTGGGATACTTTCTAAACAATCCAAATTTATAGATAGAATACTTTCCCAGAATGCTGATCACTGAGCTCTGAACCGAAATTGAAGTGTTGATAAGATCCCAAAAGTGCAATTAGCATTGAAGCTGTCTGAGTCAAAATGGGTCATGATGAATAAAAAAATGTATATTTTCTAACAGTCAAAGTTCTTAATACAGTACCTTTAAAAACGTAAAACGGTAAGTCTTCTTCGGATTTAAAAAAGACACATCCAACAAGTAAGGGTTGTAGTTGCTTTTATAAGTTTCAAGGCGACTTCAAATGACTAATGGATTCCTTAAAAAAATTTTACATAGTAGAGATCAACTCATGTATTTCACAAAGCTTGCCGGTATTATTTTAAGATTTTGATATTGATCGAAATATGGTTCTTGAGGAGAATTTGTTAATGAAGAGATATTTCAGACATATTTAAGACTCGGTAGCCGAAAATATATGTATAACTCATACGAGTTATTGAAATCTAAGTTTGAATTAGCTTCGTAATGATCTTTTAATGCCTTCGACTCATTAAGGAGCTTACAATAATGGCAAAATCGCAATTGGTCGTATCTATGACACCGTATCGGCAGAATTGACATCGTATGAGGAATTACACGATTCCAAAAAAACGACATAAAAAGAATACTCATACAATCCTGATGCTTATGCCAGTATCACTCGTTTGGGTCTCTAATATGTGTAAAATAAAAAATCTTTGCGATTAGTTTGTTTTTGTAAATGAAAGCGTAGCAATTTCATAAGACTTAAAATTTAATAATTTTTTGCCAATCATCTATTAATATATGTATGTACATATATATATTTCGCTTTCCAATATTTATGTAAATAAATTTGTTTGCCTAAAGTTTTCATATATTTTCTTTTACTAAGACAACACGATTCTTTGATAAAAAAAACTTACATGTCTAAATTTTCTTTCTAAGTCAATTCGCTTAACGCTAAGAAATTGTCTATCGCTTAAATTAATTAATTTGAAATCGTACAATTATTACTAAATATATAAATAAAAGTATTAGCTTTAATTGTGGACACTGATGGTCCGTGTGGAAAAATATCGACTTGTTGCAATTGCTTATGAGTATTGAAGTTACTTAGCAGTTGTATATATACGTATGTAAGAAATAATAATTTTTTGCTAAATTACAATTATCAATAGTTTTTTTTAACTGCTACTAGCTTGTTATTGTTTTTTTGTTATTTTTGTTTGTTTTGTTTTGCTACGGAAATTTATGGCAAGTGGTTTTCATTTGCAATAAATCACTAAACATGAGTTAACTAAAACGAAGACTAAACTACTGCAACTACACAGGCATACATACACACACATATGTATGCTGGTGACTGCTGTATATAAAACACTATCAAAATAAATATAAAAAAAATAAAAACACAAAAAACTATAATAAATTAAATACACAAACGATTGCGATCAAAGCGCAATATTGACGTTAAATAAACTATGAAAAAATTAGCGCTAGTTACGACTATCTTCTAACTAAATACGAGTGTCTACATACATACATATAAACGATGTAAACTCTTATATATATATATTTATATCCATTTGTGCTTAAGCATGCTAGTTGTGTTCGCTTAATGTTTGTTTTTTTTTTTTATTTATCTATGCCTTAGTGTATTCCTTCCTAGTTAAACTACCTACCTACAGTACGACTTGGATCACATATTTTTCAGCTTGTCTAAGGGGTTTTAAACAAAAGTACAAAATACGAAAATAAAATTTGAAATAATAAAAAAATGAGAAACTCACAAGGAATAGACAAGAAATACTTTGCGCTCAACGACACGCTCTCTACGAAGAGGCGCACAGAACTGTTCGGGCGTCGGCGTTGGCGTTCAACTACTTAACTACTGGCATACTGGATGCTAAGAAACCTTTGGGTCACGCAAAGCAAACTCGGTGCAGCAAAGTCTGGCGCTCTAACAAATCACATTCTGCGCGCCAGCAACTCACTACCTACCACTCGTCTGGCGAGAGCGTAGAGCTTGCCGACGCATGCAGCTGCGCATCACATTGCCGCCCACCGCTATACCTTACGCGCACCACCAACCACCATATAACTTAGTAAGTACTTTTGCCGCCATATACCATTTGCCGCACACCTTAACAGCACTGCGCCACCAACATCACCTTACGCTGTCCACTACTTGACTACTACTACTTGAGCTTAAGAAATGTCAACAACGCCTTTTGTATCAGACTGCGATTGATGGTCGAATCGGCGGTGTAACGTACGCCACGTAAATTGCCATCATTATGGTCCACCACACCGTACTCGCCAACAATGAAACCGTCGTCGGTCTTCTCCTCCACGCGATACTTGCGATAGTTGCGTCCCTCGACCACGTACGCCACCTTGGCGTCGTCATCGTCACTGCCATCGCCGGTTTTACTGCCATCCCCAGCAATGCCATCATCATCGCTGCCGCCATCCAAACCACCAACATTCGCCACATTATCATCATAGTTGTTGTCCATATTGGCATTCGAGTTGGCGTTGCCGTGATAGTGATGTTGTTGCTGTTGATGGTGTATCGCACCGCGATTGGGGAATTTCGGTCTTGCCGTTGTAGTCACCGCCGCATTGCCTTGTATACCGTGGGCTCGTCCGTTTGTCATAACACTTACGGACTCTTCAATTTCGTAATTTTGCTCTGGGGTCGGCGTATACAAGCCGTCGCCGCCGTCATTATTGTTGTCGTCGTCGTCGCCATTGTGGCTGCTTTCTGTTGTCGCCGTTGATGTGGCTAATGGTTGGTTGTATTTGGAAACACACTTGACTAGATCTGCAGATTTTTATTAACGCAATGAAAGAAGAAGAAGAAGAGAAGCAAAATGCAGGCTTAGTAAAATTCATACAATAACAGTAAATTATTAGCATTACAATGGAAATAACTATAAATATGTCAAAATAGTTTGTACATCCTAAATGAATTGGGTATTCAGGAGTCCAGTCAGTGTCCCAACTAAAATTTTCCCTCACACATACTACTTACATTAAGGAGTGTCCGAAATGTTTCCCTTTTATCCACTTTATACGACAGATTTGTCCTAAAAAACATTCTGCACTATATCGAGAAATATCGTCTATATATTATCTAATAATTAAAGCTTTCAACTTCTTCTTATTTTTTACTAAAAAAAAATTTCTAAAATAATTTTATAAAAAACTGCTGAGGTACCAGTACCCCGCCGGCTAAACATCTCTTTTTCCGGTTACCCCGCTCTCCCCTCAGAACGACTATAACTTCTCCTCTTACACCTCATTTATAATAAGGTTCCACTGTTCGTCTCTTTCATGCTCCTCTGTTCTGTGTTATCGTCTCTATTGGCAGTCTAATCAATCGAGCTACTACCATATTTCTTTTAGAGACAGCTTCTGCCCATAATTCTACATGAAGTTCAGAGCTGTCATCGATCCGTCGAACCTAAGAGAGTTGCGAATCGAACAAAGCAAATAGTATACTACTCAAATAGGTCTCTCTCTCTCTTACCTCTAACGATAAGTTTAAGCAATCTCTTTTAGGCTGTTCACGCGGTTAGACCGTAAGAACTCAATGGTTTTTCCCCTCAAATGACTGTCATGTACTTGTCATTAATAATATAACCAACAACATTACAGTTACACACTTAACGACAATAAAGAGACCAAAAGCTCGAAAGGTATTAAAACTGAGTTTTTACAATACGACAGTACCTGCAACAACAGCCAACCAAGTCAAACGTTGGTTACAATCAAAGTGCTCGTACACATTGACATACTTATTTACATAAAAAACGCCTAACATGAAGCCAAATCATTCGGCATCACTTTGTCGGCAACGAACTACTCGTACTTAACTCACCTCTATTAGGCAATCCTTTGGCATTTTGATTAGAATGTTGGTCCGACGACAATGACGAATATTGACGTTGCTGCTGCTGCTGTTGTTGCAAGGCTGATTGAGACAACGACGCCGAGAAGGCGGACTCCAAGCATTGACGTTGCCGTGGCGATGAGTAGGTAACAGCCGCCGGTGGACTGTGCGAGAAGTCGGGATCCAAGAGATGTTGTGGTGATTGCGGCGCATTCAATAAATCATACGGCAATTTATCCAAGTTGAAGAGTACCCGACGTGGTTGCGATTGCGCCGCCTGTGACTGTGATTGTGACTGCGATTGGGCAGGTTGTGAGGCTGTTTCAGCGTGTGACTGGCTGTTGGCGGAATGTGTATGCGAGTGCGCATGCACCGAACTATGTGAATCATGTGCACCATGCGAACTATGCGCACCGTGACTGTGACTATGGCTGTGTGGATGCGACTGAAAACGTGTGTGATGCGTGTGATGCTGCTGCTGGTTAATGGGAACCGACATTGTGACTGGTGGTGGGTGTTCATCTGCCAGTTGAGGTGGCGCTGTTGTTGAGGTTTGTGCCTCACCGAAAGCGATGCGTGACACAATGGCCGGTCGGCGTGAGGGCATGTAACGACCAGGGCGTGCAGTGGTGGCTGAGCTTGTACTTGTGGAGCTTGTAGAGCTCGGCGGAGATGTTGAAGTCGTTAGAGCAGCACCCGATGCGCTGGGCGACCAATAAGTTTTCGCCGGTTCACCATAAACTTTAGCAGGCTGTGAGTAAACCTTTGCTGGCTCTGAGTAAAACTTGGATGGTTGACCATATACTTTAGCCGGTTCGGAATAAAACTTCTCGGGCTCACCGTAAACTTTAGCCGGTTCGGAATACACCTTAGCCGGTTCCGAGTAGAATTTCGATGGTTCGCTGTACATTTTCGATGGCACAGAATAGAATTTCGACGGCTCTGAGTTGTGTGCCAATTGCGCACGCTGCAGTGGCTTTAAGCTTTCGCTGACATTGCGTTGCGCTTCGGCTAATATTCCCGAGTGACGCCACGCATGTAAATCATCCACATTCTGCGACAGCGAACTATACGATATTGAGCGGGACTGTGGGCCGTGTCCCTCCTTGGTATTGTGGTAGATCACTGTTTGGAAGGGCAACAATTTCTCATCCATATCAGCGTCGGCGGCATCCGCAGCGGACGTGTCACGCATAATGGTATCGCTCATGTCATCATCACCGCTCATTTGCGTGTTGACATGTGAATGCGCCACATTTGCAATGCCGTGATTTATGGGTGAGGACGTGCCGTTACGTTTGTTGCTGCCACTGTGATATGCAGCCGGTGCGGTGACAGTAGCACTGCGTGCTGATGCAGACTGCGCCAATGGCGCTGCCAACACGTTTTGTACATTCGTCGAAGCGCTATTCTCCGAGTCCACCGCATCCAGATTGGCAGCCATTTTGACGGCACGTCCACTGACGGCATGTGGCGTGTGCAGTGAGCGTGGACTATTAACGCGTGCTGCCGCATGCGGTGAGCCGCGCAACTTTTGCGGCGACATTGTCAACGGTTCGGCTTCCTCAATTGAGAATTCGCTTTTGTGTGAGCGATTCACAAAGTCCTCCATAGTGGAGGTTGCCGACGCGGTCATCAGCGCAGTTGGTGCTGTTGTGGTTGTTAGTGTTGCCGTCATGGTGGACATGCTGCCTGCGCTGTGGCTTTTGTCAGCGCTGTTGTCATGTGGTGTTTGCTTGTACAGCTGTCGCATTACGTCTGTGTGTGGCATTGACGCACGTGTCTCCGAGAATTTATTGCTCTGTTTTGACATATCTGTGTCAACTGTGTGATATTGATTGTTTGTGCGACTTTGACCACCCCGTTTGCTGGATGAAGACACACTCACCGCCACCACCTTGACTTCATCGCTGGGATTTGATTTTTCTGGTGTATGCACTTGTTGCGCCGCAGTTGTCTTTGAGCTCGTTTTACTCTGCGAGTGTGTAACTTCTTTTTTTAGATCAATGTCACGCGCCACCGCATCCACAATGGCGTCATTGTCGTCGTATTCTTCGAGGAACACAATTTTACTGCCTGATGTCACCAGCTTCACCACCTGTTTACCCTCCGCTGCCGTCGTTCGGGCCGTCGTGGTCGCTGTCGCTTCATTCTGCACATTCCGACTCTTATAACTAAGACTACGCGCCGCCGCGCCTCTATTACCCAAATCACTCGGCTGCGTGGTTGCTTCGCCTGCCGATTGGTAATGATCAGCGCGCGTTACCCGCCTTTCGCCAACCGCCCCTCTACCGCTGCTGATACGTGCTTCCACGCCGCGCGCCACACGTTCGCTGGTGTCGCGCTCGCCACTATGCAGTTCACGCTGCGCTTCGTCACGTTCGAAGAGCAACTTGAGAAACTCATTGCCCGCAATAAGATCGACTGTTGGTGCTGCGCTTGCGGGCCGCGTATCGATCGTCGGTGCTCGCGCCAACATCTGTGAATTTAAGTAAAGAAATTAAAAATTAATTGGCATCACTTTAGTGTTATGGTCTGTCATTTGTTTTCTTGCGTTTTTACAATGTTTGCATTTCAACAGAATTACGAAATGGCTGCTGAGTAGTATAAACGGGGATTTTGGTGTCAGTCCAGTCATACTCCTATAGCGCCGATCTTGTGAGAAATTCATTTTAAGCACATGTTTATGATAATTAGACGGCTATAACACTTGTTGCAACGGCACGGCACATTCATTTTTCTTAGTCAACAAGTATGTAATTTCGATCTCATTACATTACTTCGCGTATTATAAGTGGGGAACGTAAGTTATTCATATGTGAAACGATAACAAGGCGGTACGGCGATCAATAATGTGATCGAAATAAATTGTGGTCAATGAGTAAGAAACGTGCTGCATTTGTAAAAGTGACTTAAGAAGAATAAGATTAAATAATATTTTCGTTGCCCGTCTGTCTAATTTAAATATAAAAACAATATGTTTTTGGAACCAAGAGGTTTGTATTAAAGTTAAAGTATGGAAACATGTATATAAAGTAGAACTAAGGACTAATTAAGTACATACTTTTCTTTTGACATATAATCAATTAATGCATACTTAATTTTTTTTTAGAAAGAAATGATCAATATATTTCAATACAAGTGAACCAGTGAATCAGTTTCTACAATATTAGTCATGTGTAAATTGTCATTGTCATATAAACGAAGAGATACCACCTTTAAACGACGTTCTTGAAGTAAAATCTCCACGGGTTGTATCAGTAGACTACGCTTTGGATACTGTAGGAAGTTAAACTACTGCCTCCCGTTCTTCATGCCGAAAAGACCAACCATTTGTAATGCATGCAATGAATCTCCGTAAGATCCTAACCAATTCCCCATAATCTTATCCTATAATCGATTCTATCTCTACGAGTATATGATCTGAAACACCTAAGGTCATAGAAAACACCTAAGGTCAATAAATAAAAATATGGCCTTGTTTTCTCCAAAAGAACAACAATAACATTGGCTATGAACCCATTATAAATTGGATTTGTTGAACACGTCGGAAAAATTCTAGGAGGTGGATCTCTATTGGTAAAAATAATGGTCTTGAGCCTTCATTATGCTTCCGTAGAGAAGGCAATAGATGTTGCGAGCAGTAATGACAGTGACTTAGTGTGTGATTGACAGCACTATACAATTAAAGTGATTTAAATAACTTAGAGACAATTAAAATGATTTAAATAACTTTGAGACAATGAGAATGGAATGACTGCATCAGTTTTTTTAGAAAATCAGAGGTACGGGTTATACGGAGCTCATCGAACAACTACGAATATATAACTTAAAAGAAGCCATCACAACATTATTGTCAAGACTTGCTTCAACTTCAGCAAGGAAGCCCAATAAGGAAAATTTTTTTAACTTAAGAATTTGGAAAATAATTCATTCAAAATTGTTATTATTGCTCTTAATAGTATATGCTTTAGGATATATACTAAGAGTTGTTGAGATTATATTTATGTTAATTATTCTAGGAAAAGAAACTATTGTTTTTACCATATAAATATATATAGATCAGAAGTACAATATTTTTATTGTTTAGTTCTTTGCATATATTTATTTGCGTTCGAAGGTGTGCCAACTTCTGAGTTCAGTTATTAAGCTTAGAATAGTACCAAGGGCATTTATTCTCTTAATGTTTGAATAATTTATAATTTAACTTAATAAACTAAAATTATTTGTATATAAAGGCGTTACTTTATTGACAAAATTTTTTGATTTATATAATTATATTTTTTGAAAACAAATACAGTTGAACTTCCCTAACTCGAATCACCATAATCCACAAAATAACTTCCAGTTAGAGAGATATATGCAATCCATTGGTGTAATGTCATATTTTCTGTTCGCCTTCACACGATATAGAGGGAATATTTTAAAATAGTGCCTCGATAGTAAAATTTTAAATTCTGTTTGATGGTCGAAAAATTCGACCAATGGAAGGAAATTTGTATGAAATTTGAAATGCATAAACTGATATGATTAATACAATGTAATTTTATTTTATTTACACCTCAATATAGTAATACAGCAGCTGCAGAATTTATTCACTACATATATATGTATGTATATTATCGTGAAATTAAATATTTTCCAATATATTGCATTCTTTACAAAAACTCGCTCTGCATTTCCGGCATATTTATTGGCACCAAATCAATTTTTCTGCTTATACATATACATCTATTATAAACAAATGAAAAAACAAAATGAATTTTATTGCTGTGGTACTCACTACTCTCAATCAACTGTGCCTAACCTTGAGTAATTGACGTTGAACACATTTTATTAATGTTCATTTTTCCAGCTAATTTGACTGCAAACACACACACACTCGTACATGCATATTAGCTAATATTAACTTATGTTAGACAACACCCAAGTGTATGAGGCACTAATTCAAGTTGATTGTTGACAAACAGTTCAAGTTACCAAATTACACTGACACAACAACTGAGAACAAAAGACTTAAGCAACGAACCTGCCAAACTGTGAACAACAAATACCATTGACAGATCACTTTAAAACACATAAACTGACTAAACATGAACTGGAAAAATATTGTAGAACTTGTGTTTGTAATTTTTTATTGCGAAAATTTACATGAACATAGAAAATTGCAGGAAAACTAAAGCGACCTTAGTTGCCGACTACCAACATGTGAATATGTGCTTAGTATAGTATGTTGTCAGCAGTCAATCAATTAGAAACGATAAATAACTGGTTTCACAGGAAACCATTGGAGCTGTATCATTTTTGAAATGTTAATGAAATTTAGTTTTGGTTTGAGTTTTTAATTAATTTACATAGTTATCAATTATTGAAGCAGAGACCAAGTGTCGCCTATTAAAGTTCGATATATGTAATTTTTAATTAGTATTAAAAAATAATAATTTTATAGTTATAATAATTTTTATACAATTACAAATTATATGCTAATAAGCATTGCTCTATGGAAATGATGCGTATTAAATTATCGAATAAAGTAATGAAGTAATTGCATTAGCCGCCATTCTGTTTAGTGTTTTTATTTTGAATATACGATATAATATTATTCTGATCACTATCAATAGAATCAGGAACTCAGCTATAATAATGTTTTATTGAACTTTTAGAAACTTATATAATAGATCTTTGTAAGATGTCAACCATCGAAATTGCATGTTGAGAGCTAAAAATTAAATATAAATTCTTCTGAAGATTTTAGAAAGTTTTTCACAATTTCCATGCACAAAATATTGCTAAATTCGAAATAAGTCAATCATTTTGATACAAAGAGAAATATTATTTATGGATATAAGATATAAACACTTAAGAAATGAAGAAAAGATAACAAAAATTTCTACATTCTACAGTCTACATTGAGAGTGAGATAACACGGCGTCCACGTCTTCCTTAAATGAACCATTCTTTCCATTTAGGGCTGTGTAGAATAATATAAAGCCAAACCATCCGCTCTGTAAAAATTTTGAATCCTTCTATGTAACATAAAGTAAACTATTCGAACAGCGGAATGTTCCAAATTTCTTTAAAAAACAGCACTTACATACGTTTGGCTCACCCTCACCCAAAACATGGATCAATTCTTTCAAATTGGAACCAATAAAATAAGAAGACAATGCCAGCTTTGGAATGGAAATCAGAGTCACAACTGATCCTATGGACAGCGTACCCATTGAGATTACTGATTTCATTCGATAAATAGAATTAATAACTCATAATATAATAGTCTTTTCGCACAGGAGTTAATTGATCAATTAACCGGCCGTTGCTCGGTTAAATCTGATTTTGATAGATTTGCCATTACAAATTAAAAATCTTCTTTTACTACAAAAATGTTTTGTCGAATGAAAATCGAGTGAAACTGGAAAGCAAGTCTACGGGTAGTTTTCTACGCTGGAAATTGGTTGTTTTTCTTGATAAAATGGCAATCAGCTGATGAAATTGTATAACAGCTGATCGTTAATCGAATATCCGGCTGTGCGAAAGGCAAAAACTGGTTTCTCAATTACAATATTAAAGTATTAAATTAATTTGGCTGTGCGAAAAGGCTAAAAGTCTCTCATTTTATTGGTAAAACAAAATATTTTTATTTTTCAAGATTTTTAGGGATATCTCAACGGGAAGTATTTATGACCGCGTCTTCATATAAGCCGAACCACTGTGCACTGGCTTATATTCGATATGGACGGCTCTGAATGTCTTTAATGTACTACCACCACGCGGTAATAGGGGAATGTACTGTGGTCCTCTATTATGGAAAATAAAAATTTCAAGCGATCAGGCAGAGAAATATAATAATACGAACCTTCTTTCACTACAACACAGATTTCCGCGATATGTATAACAAAGGTTCGTGGTTACAAGTTTCTTATAAAAAGTTATGCGACGTCTTCATAAATCAATATTACAAATATGTCCTTAGCCTCTCCCTCATTTTATACATTTGTCAGCAACAGAATCCGATAACCCGATCGATTTTGAAAACTTATGACTTGCCAAATACCCATACACCCCTATGCATCTTGTAATCTAGAGCATTTGCAACGCTAACGGCATTTAAATTTTAAACAAATAATTTTATACAATTTCCTCTCCTTAAGACCTTGAACGGAATCATTCTTCATTGCCTCCATGGTTTTGACTTCATTCGTCAGCACGCGAGCGCCGTTTGCAATTATGTGGGCGCGAATTCTAGATCACAGTTTAAAGATTAGCTGCAAACAGTTGGTTTGCTGTCAATACAACGTTGTAATAACAATAACAACAAATATACAACAAAGCTATAGAATATTCAAATGCAGAATATTAGTAGAAAAACTAAGCTTTTAGTTGCTTAATAAGAGAGTAGTAAATGGTAGTAAATAGTGAGTTGAATGTAAACAAACTATAAGTATAACAAAAGCAATAACAATAACAACAACATGCAGCAGCTTTATCAGCAAGGAGTGTGCACACCTTTTTTTCGCTACCTTCGCATATGTGGTAATATTACAAAAACATTTACAAACGCTTGGATAGGCGAGTGCATGTATGTATACATAGTATGTACAATAACAACAACAAATGCATATGTAGCAAAGTAGCCAAGGCGTAGTGTGTTAAGAGTGCAGTGCAACAATCAGTCATACATTTATGCATTTCATATTATATATATGTAAGTATGTATGTACATATACATATGTATATCAAGCAATTGGTGGCTTTGCCATAAAAGTACAAAATAGCAGAAGTGCTACATATAATTGAACTGTAAAGTGGCACCACACGCACACAAAGCCAACTTAATAGCATAAGCGTACATTGACTTGCATATATTAGCTTCAATATATGTATACATATATATATATGTATGTTTGTATGTATTTATATGTAATTTTTTATTTTTGTTTTTGTTTTTGTTTATTTGTATTGAAAAGCCGTTTACATTCTTTTATTTTAGTGAATTGGAATTTAACATTGACACGAAATCACTCAAAGGTATTTAATTGCGCTCGCTTTCAAATCAAACTTACACGCAAAACGAAAAAAACCAACAACTGTAACAACAAAAGTAATTTGAGTAAAAAAAATATATAAATACATATCTGTTGTATATAGTATATGCATGCAATGTTTTTAGAACAAGTAGTTGCTGCACAAAAGAAATATAAACAAAGGCATTCTTTTTAATTGCGTAATCCGCTTTACTGGCGATATACGAGTACAACAACAACAATAAAAAATTCGATATGAAAAAAATACATTTAATTGAAATTTAAATAAGAGAAAAATCTTAAGAAACTTAAAGAAAAAAAACGATGCCAAAAATATACGGTTACCTTTGCCACAAGAAATTTATGCAATTCATCACTTGGGTGTCACATACGAGTACGACAAAAAACAACTACAACTACATTTATGCATAAATAATATATAATACGATCTATCTATCTACCGTATTATGCGCCAGCCGCTAAAACGCTTCATGTCACAAATATGTTAAGGAACTGTGGCGAATTTGCAAACAATAGCAACAAAACAAAAAACTTAAACATAACAACAACAAATTGCAGCAACAATAACCGCTAGCACGTTCCTGTTCCGTGCAATTGTCAACCGTAACGAATGGTATTTCATTTAAATTTGAGCCATCGGATTCTTATGAGCCAAAACGAAGCCGCGTCAAATCGCTAAAACAACCAAAAACATACATATATGCCATTCGTCTGAGCTTTATATTGCTATACAATTATTACTTAATTTCAATTAATTTTAAAGTAATGCATAATTAAATTATGTTTAATATATGCAAATCGCAATAAAATTATTATTATTAATATAAAAGCAAATTTAAATTAATTTTTAACAATTTTGAACTAAAATTTTAATTACTCTATTGGCAGCATAGAGGAGAAGAGAGGTGAAGTATGAATAAGTATTACTAGGTTTATCACAACGACCTTACAAATTTTAATGTTAGCTTTGGTTACACCTCTTTAGGTTGACTGTTGTGGAAGGTTTAAATTAACTTTTGTATAATATTATTAAATAAATATTTTTTTAGAAGTAATGAGCTTTTATTGAAATTTTGATGTGAATTTTTTTTTTAGTAAAGTTACTAGTAGTTTTCTCAAAGAGATAGAGATAAATACATAGGAAGATGTAACGTTAATGATTAAAGGCTTCACTGATGTGAAATATCAAAATTTAGGATCTTATTTCATAATGTACTATTCCATGGTTTCGATGATAAAATCTTGTTGTAAAAAAAGGATTCCCATCTTCACAATAAAGTTAAGTCAAAGGAAAAAGAAAAAATAAAAAAGTATTTGTTTTCGAGGGTTCTACTATTCGAGTATCAACAGAGGTGTCTAAGAACAATAATAAGTTTTTATGGCCAGATATATATTTTCGGTAAAAAAAATTATTCGAAGTTCTCATGTTCGATGTATGGGACCTTGAATACTTATGGTCCGATTTCGGCGATTTTTATATGGTCGATGCCACACTATAAATGCAGTATTTATGCAAAGTTCTGTTCCGACATGCTTCACTAGTGCTTACTTTACATATTGTAAAGTAAACGTTTCAGATCGACTTCAAAGTTTTGGTATATGGGAAGTAGGTGTGGTTGTGAACCGATTTGGACTATTTTCATAACATATCATTGGGATGCCAGAAGAATGTTATGAAACGAATTTCATTGAAATTGGTCGAGTTTTCAACATAACCTTTGTATGGGAGGTGGGTGTGGTTATAATCCGATTTCTTCCATTTTTGAACTATATAAGGAAATAGCTAAAGGAAACGGCTTTAGTGAGTTTGGTTGATATAACTGTAGTAGTTTACGAGATATGTACATAAAACTTAATAGGAGGCGGGGTCACGACCACTTTCTCAAAAAAAAATTAATCCAAATATGCCCCTTCATATTGTACCAAATTTTCTAACTTTATTTATGCCTTAGTTATGGCACTTTATATATTTTCGGTTTTCCATTGGCAATGGTCCGATTTCGCCCATTTTCAATACCAACATCCTCAGGGTGCTAAAGGATATGTGTACCAAGTTTCATTAAGATATCCCAATTTTTACTCAAGTTATCGCTTGCTCGGACAGAAGGACAGACATACATCCGGATTTCAACTCCACTCGTCATCCTGATCATTTATTTATATATAACCCCATATCGAATTCTTTTATTTCAGGGAGACACAAACAACCGTTATGTGAACAAAACTATACTACTCGAAAATTCGAAATTTTTTGGAAAATTATTTATTTTAATGTAAATTGTGAATGGACATTAATTTTAGTAAATTCGAACACACATACATTTTCGTATATAAAATAAAGTATATAAAATAGGAATGATGTTGTTTTAAATTATATAAAATAACGAAGAACCTTCTAATTAAAATTTATTAGAAATTCAAACAAAAATTTTCGAATTTTTTAAATATTTTTTTTGAAAATATTAATTTTATTAAAAAATTTAATATAATATATATATTTTTTTCCGAAAATTGTGTTTCTTTGTTGTTTGTTTGTTAAATTTTTTCAAATTTTATTGATATTTTTTTTTTAATGAAAAAAATTATTTTTTAAAATTGTGAAGTACATAATATTAATTTTATATACACTTTTTCTTATTAAAAATATAATATAAGAACACTTATGAATCAAGACTTAGGAACAAATATGGCTGAAAAAAAAACACGCGCTCACTGTGGTAAGAATGCCAAAATCTAGAAAATGCTTGCACGCGAGTGCTCAATTTAAACACTATGACAAATGACACCCAATACAATTTGCAGGTCCGCTTCAATTAGCAATCAAACCATTCTAAATATAAAATTTCGTGGAATTTCATTCTTAAATCCGCCTTTTGTAACAAAGAATATCAACGACCTCCACATATCTTAGGGCTAAATCTAGATAAAACCGAACTATGCGCACAATTATCAGAACTTATTTACTTTCATCGATCAACTAAACAATGGCTTTTATTTTAAAGGAGAAAGACAATAAAAACAAAAGCAAACGTATTTTTAGCAACCAGGCGAGCTTTGCAGGAGGTGTCATTAACACTTCTGATTCGAAAAGCTACTGTTCTGCCCGACTACGGTATACAAATTTGAAAGAACGGAATTTTAACAATAATTTATTAGTTTAATTGTTGGGCCTCTGTTTTCGAAACTATGCAACAATCAACGATCAATATGCGACAATTTTCACGCTTGTCAACTTAGCGGAAGTAGCGACACCCGGTAGAAGTACACAAGTACGAGAGCATAATAGCGGCCAATTTATGTACAGCTAACAAATGCAAGTAATTCTTCGAATAATGCAAAGCAATTTCTCGCAAAAAAACTTCAATTCCATTTGATTAATTGATGGCGTAATTGAATGAGTAGATGTCAAGTAATTATTGTAATTCACTCAATCAAATCGATGATGACGACCGAACGAACGAGCGTTACTTGTCAACTTGAGCGCACATGCCACTCATGACAAAGCCAACAAAATATTAGAGAAGAAAAAACAAAAAAAAAAATAACAAAAAGCACAAACAGAGCATGTAAATTGTCACCAAACAAGAAGAATGGGCCGCCGCACACCTCTAACTATTCGGACAAGCCGACGCATGCGAGTGTGTAGATGTGTGTGGGCATGTGTCGGCATGTTAATGCTAATACTCGTACCCTGCAGCGAAAATGAAAAAGGTCTCACCGCACCGATTAGCATAATTGTATGTATGTAATTCGCGCATTTCGTGACAGGCTTTATTTGTTGCATTTGGCCCGCAGACTGGTCTCGTTCCCAAATGGGCTAGTTCAATGCTGTTTCATTAATCAATAATGCAGCGCCACAATGAATGATTAATAAAATTATTAAATTTACAAGAATTGAAAGTAGATTTAGTGTTCTTACGTATACAACTACCAGCGTAGGTGTTGACTAATCGGATCACAATATCCGCAATGAACGCAGTTGCGTTTTTGCTTCTATTGTTAAAATGCAATTATATAAGTGACAATGGTTTGTACCTTAGACATTTTTTATAGAATTAAGGAAATTGTTTTTACAAAGTATTTGTGAAAGAGCAGAAAAACGATGTTACAAAATGTTACTCCATTTAAAACATCAGCTTACATTATAACGGGTGTTTTCTAGATGTGTGCTTTTCTATGAGGCAATCCTTTCTTCGAGTTGATCTTTTTGACAGTTGTTACTTGATTTATACTCAGTTTGGTTTGCCACTTCATAACTAACAAACTCCGGAACAACGTCTATTGCTACAGTTTCACATGTTGCCACATGTTTCAAAAGGCAAAAATAAAAGATAAAGAAACAGTGGGTATCAAGCAGAAGAGGTTGAAAATATATTTGGGAGGATATGCCACCTGTAAAAACATTTATTCAATTCCAATGGGAATATAGTACGTATATAATGCAAATATTAAAATCAAAAATAAATCGGTGGTACGATTCTAGAATGTTTTCATTGAAATAATGAATGGAACCTATTTTTCGTACATAAAAAAAAAAAATAATTAAGAAATCTATATAATATTTCTTTGGAAAAAAAACTGAGATGATAATATTTTTTATTATATTTTATTTTACTCTTTACTCATTTACTGTTTTTTAATAATTTTTGTCAATATTTGTCATTTAGTAGCTAATAATATACTTAAGCATATTGTGTAAGTAAAAGTTTACAAATAATTTATCTCACTAACTCAAACCATTTTCTTTTCCAATACAACTACTTTAAGCATTTCACACCGCAGTATTCTCGAACGTACTTACTCAATACACAAAATAAAACATTTTATTAGTCATGTTCGGTTTGTAAATCTAGTGCAGACACCCACGTTTCTTGACACCTCTTAAATGCCAATCAAGTCATTATCGCCAGTTTTTTCCACCATCTCTTATAGCACACACTCACACACACATACACAGAGTTTATTATTCCCACCTTTACGCTGTGTTGTTCTTTTAATCTTTTGAGATAAATTTATGTTTTTATTTTGCTTTTATATACAAGTACTGACGCTTTATTCTTATTGCCATACATTAATAGACAATTTCAATTTCTTTTCGCCTTTTCGCCGCCGCGATAATGATCGAGCGCACGTTGTACACTTAGCGCGTTTTCAAGTGCAAGGAGTTAAGGTGCCGCTTTCAAGTGGCACTTTTTCATACCAGTACATAAATTTGTATATGCTTATATATAGATATATTTATATAGGAGTGAGTAAATATATCAATATACAGTGAAATTATAGAAGTTTTTAAGTAGCAGCGTGGCAAACAAATAATTTTTAATTAGCCGCAATCAGCGACAGACAGACAGACAGCGAAGTGGAAGTTGAACTGTGAGCGAATATCTCTGTATGTCAGTGTATGTATATACTAGATATTTATATTCATACCAAACTAGTTTTCAGCTTAGTTCAGTTCAGTTCAGAACGGCAACCGCCCGCGCAGCATCCAAATATGATTATAAATATACATACATTTTCATTCGATAGCTGTTAAATAGTTCACCATCCCGCCAACTACAGCTGTCTACCATTGACTGCTAACTTGTCGATTGCCCTGATCTATATATATACACATATATATAGTAAATATATCGAATGATATGTACGCCTTTGATGGCTGGTTGTGACAATTTGACATGCAGCTTACAATTCGCCGCGATTTGCTATTAAATTTGTCAGAATGGCTTAATAAACATAAACATTTCGGTAGTTCTTAAGCGATTTGCCAAGTGTCATGTTCTGGTTCATTCCATTTGTATTCCATTTTTTTTCTTGTTTTTTCTGCACTTCACTCATGCAAATCGCGAATTAGCATTTTTCGTTTATATTTCATGTCAATCGCTGCAACATATGCAAGACATATTAATAACTCAAAGCGCTTTATGCATGAGCTCATGCCGCGTTTCATATCGTTTATGGCCCTCTTATCCTGTTAAATATCTTCGGTTTGTTTTTATATGGCGCTGCATTTGACGAGGCAATTTTAGTTGACTTCAAAATATTAAAAGTCATACTGGCGCCCATTCGAATTTATGAAGGCAGTTTAATAATTGGTTACCAAATAATTTGATTCAATTATCAAAAGTTATGTAATAAAGCAATTGTGTCTCTGCTTTATTAGTATTTTACGGCCTACATATTGAACGGTATTCTTTCGTTCGATATCTGTTATATTAGTACAAACTACAAAATGTAGCCATGTAATTTCAAAGATAGAGAGGTTTTCAAAACCTAATGGTTATCACATTTACTAAGTACCCTTAGTTATTTCAGATATATTTAAATTAAAATCAATCAGTTTGTTGCAAAATATGTACCGAAGGCATCCATGTTTCATAGTACCCATTGTGAAAGGAAGGCAGGAAACAGGTTATACATCGAGTTCATTCATTTTATCTTCAGTTAAAGATTTTCAACTATTTTTGTTGACTTATATAACCCAAATAAAGTGAAACAGAAATGCGGACCTCCTCAAATTGGGTATATTTATATATATTAAAAGAAATTATGAACCGATTTTAAAAACTTGAAGTACAAGATTTTGAAGTAAATCCTAAGGTTGGAACTATCGTTTACAAAATCAAACAAGATTGCTCAGGCACATTGTAATAGAAGTTATTTGCACGTCTTCACTAAGCCCCAAGATTTGGTGTAACTCGAAGGCTGGTTTATATCCATTATAGAACCGATTCACTTGAGAAATTTTTTTATGAGCTTTCGAACATTAATGAAATTTCACGTATGTCCTGGTTATAGCCCGTTATCATAAACATTTAAACAGTAACTGCAGATCGGTAAGCACTAGAATTTAGTTAATTTGCTTTATGATTACTTCTATCCTTAAATAGATATGTATGCGAATGAACACTAAAAAATGTTAGGAAAATTCCATAAATATAATATGACCACCGCAAACGATAAAACAGATGTCCCAAAGGGGATGTATGACCGTAAATTGAGGATGATTAAAATTTCTTCCATATATATGTTGTTGTTATTGTAGCCGAATAAAACATTCCTCAAATAATTTTAGGGAATGCTGCCGATTTGATAGTCATTGGCCGAATAAAAATCTGAGTCCGTACCAATTACGTAGACTCCGACTGAGAAATGCTTCCCCATATCTATCGTATTATCTGGTCTTTACTGTCTTTTTGCTATTTTCGGTTTTGAGAAAGTGATCCCTGAATACAAAATATTGAGCTTTATTTTTGAGGCAAAAGTCTATTCGCATAACAAAAATGTTATCGAAAAGTTAAAAATCTCAATAATCGGTGGTGGTATGTTTCAAAAAGAATTACTTCCGGCAACTCAATTGAGGTGTTCAAAAAATAACGGGAATTGTAAAATTCAACAAAAACGTTATCGAAAAGTTAAAAAATCTCAATAATTGGCGTGTTTCAAAAATAACTACTTCCTGTAACGTATGTGAGGTGTTCAAAAAATAACGGGAATTGTAAAACCTAAAATTTCTCGGGTTTGGACAGTTCAAATGTCAAAATTTTTTTTTCAAATGAGGACTATTTTAAAGGCGACAACATTAATGTAGATGAATGGGTAAATATTTTTTCCAAAAAACGACATTACCGTTATTTTTTAATACATTATGTACCTCAAAAAATCAATCAGAAAACTAAACAGTGTGTCATGTTATTAAATTATATTTACTAAATACTATTGTTGATAAAGTCATTATTTATTAAATTTTTTATTTATTTATTAATGTTTCACACAAATATTGCTTCAAATTTTTATTTCCAATTCCGTTTCATATTTATTATACCTCAATATTCTGAAAGCCACACATATTTGAAAACACTTGCGTTCATCATTCAATTGATATATTTCAATATCCAACTGTGCTGTGTTGTGTGATTTATGGCAAAAATATGTAAAAATTATTGCTAATCAATTAGTTAATTAATCAATCGCATTATTTATGACGATTCCATTTTCGGAAATTAACATTATGTCAACTGCAAAATGCGCAGACACTGCCCCTATGCAGAACTAGTAGTTAATTAAGAAATTAATTAATTTTTCAAATACTTAGCGGCTGTTAATTACAATTTGAACTTTAGCCTTGTTAAACCGTTTCGATTTCGTTTGCACGCCGAATAGCAAATTTTCTCATAGCAATTCTTGAGTTGAGTTGACTTCAGTTGAGTTCAGCTGAGATTTAGGCAAAGCATAATTAGTGTTTGAAATTAAGCAGGAAGTTTATTATTATTAGATACTTGCTGTGCAGAAAAAAAACAAACGTAATAATATCGCTGTACAACGTCAAAAATTCAAAAATCCATAAACCTTTTCACAGCGCTGCCTTAATGAGTTAGTTGTAGCGCAACACAATTAATGGACTATGCAAAGTGCTTTCAACATTAAACGCTTGTATTCTCCGTATTCTATGTTATATGTGTTGCTGTCTTATTTATTTGTGGCACTGAGTATGTGGCCATTTATTTATTTGTTGTTTGTTGTTTTTTGCTGTTGTTTTTTTATTGATTTTCTGTGAAATACATGACATGAGCAAGCCAATAACAATACAATTGCTTGTGATGTCTAGCAAACAAACTTGTTCCCCACCCTAATGAGCTGGTTATTGCAATGAGCGGTTCGTTGCTTAAGTCTTTTGTGTGTCGCTTTCGCTCAATTAATAGTGAAACATGAAAATTGAAATTAAAATCGTACATAACATAACATGAAGAAATAGAACAATAAAATTAAATATTTGTGTTTGTGCATGGGAATTGTGCTGCAGGTGATTTTAAAGCTCATTCTTATAATGCATAATGACTCGTTTATTTCAGGCGAGTAAAGTCATAAAATCATGGGTAGGAGCGACAAAATTATGTGATATGATACTCGAAGTAGCCTTAAATTTATCAGGCTTTTTAAATTTATGGATTGCTACAAATATACATTTTACTTATGAACATTATTTAAGTAAATAAATAAATAAATAAATAAAAAAAATTTACAAACATAATTTATGAAACGTGCACTTACTCTGTGAGTTATGGCGACGTGCAGGAAATTTTGATAGAAGGAAGATGCAAGAGAAAAGTATATACATAACTAACATACATTCAATACATATAATCTTATCTATGTTTAATCAAATATTTATTTACAAAAAAAATTCCAACAAATTTCCACCAAGTAATAAGTGTAAGTGGTGACAAACCCCATTAGATCGTCGAAAGCGCGGCGCCATGACAGTCAGCCGCCATAGCATCCAGCTATCAACACCAGTCGCAACTGTTCGGCGCTCAGTGTTGACGCTTTGAATGTGGCCTGTCACTAAAAATAGAATCTGCCATGCTGCCAAGTTGCCAACGGCGCGCAAAGCAACACAGACACACACTTAAATATATAAACATACATCTATGTGAATGCATTGCTTCGTAAATCGCTTGGCAGTTGGCGGCAAAATGGCTGAAGTGGTGAATAGCACGTCTGCGCGCCACATGGGAGCAGTCAGCAGTCACTTGGTGCGCCGCAAAAGCCTCCTGTTGGCTGCCGCCGCCATCAGCTCTTTGTCATGCGCGTTCGTTTGTGGGTGAGCTTTGTTGCGCGATTTTGATAGTGGCGCTGCGCTGCGCTTACATACAGTTACTGTCCACTTTGGACTTTAATTGTGCGCGCACTACATTCACTTTGATATACATACATACATATATTAACAGCAGAGAGTTGCCAATTATCGAATTAGCGACAGACTTTTCACAAAGTTTCAAAATTTTATGGAAAATTGTCAGTTATTATATGTGACAACGGCCGTCCCAGCGGAGTGGGTTGACGTTAGAGGTGTGGGTACAAATTGTGACTACTATGAATTAAAAATAAATTTAATAAATTTATATAGAGAAATATTTCTGTTTTTTTTTTCACATAGCAAAGTGTGATTTAGTTAACGCTAATTTATATGAAAATATCAATAGCTAATTTGTATAAACTAATATAAGAGTTTAATGAAGCCTAAAAGAAATATTTATAGAATAAATTTTTCCTTACTCCCAGAATAAAACATAGTTTTTGGTTAGCTCTAGAGTGGTCTAACAATTTTAAAAAGTTTCAAAATTATCAAAATTCTTATATGTTAGACTTGATTTTGCTAATTATGGAAGTACTAAAATGAATAGTAAAATTTATGCAACATGGCAACCCTTTTATTGTGACATAATAACACATTTGTCTCTTTTAATAGCACCCTCACAACACTCAACAAAAACAAGTACAGAGTGGTACATAAATAAAACAAAAATTGCCTTCACCTACTACGTACATATATTTATTACTTGTAAATAAATTTAATACCCTTTCACTACAAAATTATAACCCACTGGAACATAAATAAATAGCTAAATATTTTTAAGAAAATGTTTTAATAATAGTTACCGAAAATTCGCCAAAATCCATAAATGTCGTAAAATATCACAAATTTTCAGTTCGCCAATGACAAATTATCAAAATTGTTTTATAAGGTTATATAAATTTTTGAGGTTATGCAATACACAAACAACTGTAATGAAACCTTTACTAAAATAAAGAAAATTCTCTTCCTGTAACTACTTAGATGGTTTGAATACTGAGTATTCGAATTGATAACACTACTTGTATAATTTTATTTCGCTTTGAACATATCAAATAGTCACTCTTTTTGCTTAGTCGGCGTCTAAATGTAACGAATCTGTACACTTTGAGTGAACATGAAGCATTCACTTTAAAACATTTTAAAAGAAAAGCCGCCGAGAATAGCAAGTAAACATGCATACGAACTGAAACCGTTGTTATTAGAGGACTAGTGACATTAGTAACGTTTTTTCGGGATTCGTGTACTAATCAGTAAAATTCTTTAATTTTTTAAAAACAAATTTAAACTTACTTAAGGAAGAATTATAATAAAATATTGAAGTAAAAAAAAAAAATTGAACTTAGAAAAATATTATATGAAATATTAAAATTTTAATATCAACTAAATTTAATATTTATTCGTCCAACCAAAAACAATTTCATTTCAAGCTTTACGAATTTGCGAAGTCTTCAGACATCAATAAAAGCCGAAAGCGATAACGAATAACTTTCGAATTATATTCTTCAATAAGGATCATTCTTCTTCTTGGCTGGCGTTGACACCGCTTACGCTGTTATAGCCGAGTCCACAACAGCGGGCCACGCATCTCCCCTTTTGGCAGTTTGGCGCCACTTGGTAATACCAAGTGAAGCCAGGCTCTTCTCCACCTGGTGCTTCCATCGTAGTGGAGGTCTCCCTCGGCTTCCTTTCAGAGGAGTGTTTTCGTCCATTCGAACGACATGACCTAGCCAGCGTAGCCGCTGTCTTTTTAGTCACTGAACTATGTCTATGTCGTCGAATAACACATACAGCTCATAATTCCATCGTCTGCGGTATTCGAAGTTGCCACTGTTTAAGGGACCTTAAAACTTCCACAAAACCTTTCTATCGAAAACTCTTAGTGCCTTCTCATCGGATGTTGACATCGTCCACGCTTCTGCACCATAAAGTAGGGCGGGAATGATGAGGGACTTGTAGAGTTTAGTTTTTGTTCGTCGAGGGAGCACTTTACTTTTCAAATGCCTACTCTGTCCAAAGTAGCACCTATTGGCAAGAGTTGGATTTCAAGGCTGACATTATTATTGGTCTTGATGCTGGTGCCTAGGTATACGAAATTATCCACAACTTCAAAGCTATGACTGTCAACAGTGACATGGGAGCCAAGACGCGAATGCACTGACTGTTTGTTTGGTGACAGGAGATATTTTATCTTGTCCTCGTTCACCACCAGACCCAACAATATAAACATTTAAATAAATGAAAAACTCATATATAAGCTTTGCTACGGGTTCCACATCACTACCTTGTAAGTCTATATATAATATGTATGTATATGCACTTTGTTGTAATACTCCGTTTAATATTTAGTTTGTAATTTAGTTAGAATTGCTTTGGTTTTCTTATTTCTCATTTATTTGCGACCAGTTTGAATGGTTTTCATTGCACAAAGCTGGTCACTCCTGCTGCCACCTTTGGCCGGTGCGCAGACAATACGCCATAGAATGGCTAAATGCTTGAGTAGCGCACAATAATAATTCACAAATTATAGTATAGCGGCAGCAATACAATGGCTTTCCTATAATTGTGTACGATGGCAGCGATGGCGACGCGTTGCGACGTCGGTGCAGTTGCTTAGAGTGCACGCCATGAATATATGATTGTGAGTAGATATGTTGTTGCTGCTGCGTTGGTGTGTTGGCAGAGGTTGCGCATGCGCACAATCGCGTGCAATTATTTTTAACTAATGAGCGTTCAAATAGCAACCGAAACTGATACCTTTGTAGTAATGTTACAGAAATACATATATACCTTGAAGAGGTAAGTATATCCAAAAAATATGTAAATTTATACGAATTTGTAAGGCAGTAGGCAATGTCCAGCACGAAATTGAAATTGTAGCTAGTGTATTGTACTCTATTGTCGAAACAATATTAGCCAAAACGAAGTACTAATGATAAAAGATAGAAGAAAAAAAGCTGAAAATGCGCTTCATTCGTTCGAACGATCTGCTAATCAACTAGCCAACTAACTAACTGCACTACTGCATAGTCGATACACTAACCAGCACTGTATGCAAGTGTGTGTGTGTGCGTGTTTTGTAATACAACAAATTCTACTCGGTCACTTCAAAACGACTTCAGACAACTCTACTATTCTATATTGCAATGCCACATGCAATTAACCAATTATGTGAGCGGCAATAGCCACTATCGCCATCACATTGCATATGCGCACAATAGCAACAACAACAAAAACAACCGCAGTGAAGGCAGCAGAAGCTGAAGTTGAAGCGGTGGCAACAGCAGTGGCAGCGGCGTGCGCTAGTAATTGCAACTCAATCAATTCAAATTGCAACAGTCAGCACAACAATGTAATGCCAACAACAACAACAATAATAGCAGTAACAACTACAACAATAGTAACAGCAGTAAAGCCGAGCTTCGTACAAACGCCTCGAAATATATGCGAATAGCAAACCAAACGAGAGCAGCGCACAACACGAACATCCGTTGAAAGGCGAAGTTTAAAAATCCCACCGACATTATTGGCCACAATTAATGAAGCATTTATTGCCGTTATTAGCATATTAGCGAAATTCTTCGAAAACCATCAATTTTCTATTGTTGGCCATTATTATTGGAGCTATTTTCGTACAAATCACTTTATTTAGGTTGGGTGCCTAGCTTCGGGGTACAACGCCGATAATTGATCGGACATTTAATTGTTTAATTAATTACGATTTGAAGAGGCGACCACTTAGTTTTAGATTTTACAATCAGTTTAATTTTATTTGTTTTACTTTAAACAATTTTATGCAGATTGTTCTAAGATGTGTAATTCAAGATGTTTTCACTTTTGAAAGATATCGATATCACTTAGAAAAAAAAATATTCTTACGATACAGAGTTTCAAATTTTTTGTCAATACAAAAAAAAAGACTCATTGAAGCATCAAACCCCTTTGCATTTAGTACGGTTACTGTAGGGATAGTTTTAGAGCAAGATATAATTTTGATCATAATTTTAATAAGATCAAAAATTATACACTGTTTCGGCGGTACAAGGATTGTGAGTCGTAATATCCAAACGAGGTAAGATTAACTGATTATCTCGTTATTGTGATTTAGATTAGATTAGATTACATATTGAGGATTGCACAGCGACCTAAGGTCTATTTTGCCGTCTCCAGTTATCACAGTAAACCATCTAACCCCGTCACATTAAGAAACCTTAACAGTGTTCCAGGGTTGATGAATGTGATACTGCCACTTTTAGAATACAGAGCCCCAATTGTCTGACCTCTTTTATTCGCGATCGCCGGGCAGTCAAGGATTGTCTCCGCTACCAGATCGCAGAATCTGCAAAGATCCGACGAGTAGATTTCCAGTTTGTGCAGATGACACCTTAGTGTGCAGTAGTCAGTATAGAGTGCCACTAGTTGTCTCAGCTTGTTAATGGGGAGTGCAATTAATTGTATGAATTTCAGATTGGAGTGGCGAGGTCCCTGCATATGCAGCCAGCAGCGATTCCTGCTTGCCAATTCCTCTTCTTGTAAACTCTTCCAAGAACATGCCGACCAACCGCGATGAAGGGCTCCGGCACCACCGGTCTGTTAATGATTTACTTTTAATGAATTTTCTGGAATACTTGAAAGTAAAGTTTTTAACAGCAGTCTCTCTTTTTTAAGACTTCAATAGTCGTGAGAAAATGCAGATCAGACCCGGGAACACCGGTTTCAAGTGAACACGTACTACTCTATACGTAAAAAAATAGGAACCGACTGGCTATCTGGCATTCCCTAAATTTAAAATATATTTTATACCATACATAGACAAGCTATATCTCAAAATCCCGTTTCGTATCCTAAATGTATGCTACCATTTAAAAAACAAAAATTAAAATATCAACGCTTTGAAGAGAAATGTCCCAATATAAGTTTCTGGTTGGATAGTGACCCCAAATAGAAATTATTATGTTAGAAAACTATGCAAATAACTTAAAAGAACATTTCAGACTCCTTTAGGGCTGATGATATTGTGAAAATTTGAATATGTCCCTTTCTGATAAAAATAAAGCGCAAGCAAATATCGTATGTTCTCATAGTGAAACGTTTTACTTCGGCGTAGAGTACACTTCTCAGATATTAGCGGAGGTTTTGGGGATATATAAAAATCATATGTGAGCGATTGCTTTTTGCAGATATAAATTAAATTATGTAACACTCCAAAAACTTAGATATTCACAAGTAGGTAAAAATATTTCAAAGAACTTAAATAAGCATATTGTATGAGAATTCGCAGACTATAAATAATAAATCTTTATAAATATAAACTCACCAGTAGCAGGAATAGTAATTGGACGAACCAACTCAAATGTGATGCCATAACGTTCTCACGATAAGAATTCACCAGCGTCTGGCTGCTTATGCACTTGACTTAATTTCGCGTTTCGCCCTGATAATATTTTTTCGAAGATCACTTTCAAGATCACCTCCAAGCACTCCACTCTTAGCAGCTGCTTTCTGGCTGCTGCTGCTTCTGGATTCACACAACTTTGTTATTCAAATGAGACAAGAACGGAAAGGGGAATAAAATGCCACCAAAATACTTTTCGCCCTTTATGATTCACGTGCACGTCACGCGGTGATTCATAATGGCAATACCGCTGTAACGGTACGAAGTTTAGTTGAATTACTGTTTCTTTTAGCGAACCAATGCATTATGCAGCGCGATGCTGGCTTGTCGATAGGGGCGTCGAGGCGCGAGGAGTGTAAAGCGAGAATGAGTACGAAAAAAACGTTAAATATTTCTGTGCAATTGCCGCTGGACCAATTGAAGGCTGCTGACTGCTTACTGTTGTTTGCTGGCTAAAAGAGTGGGAGAAAGGTAAAACAAAGTGGTAAATTAAAACAGGTTAGTGATGCGGAATACATTTCTGACCACATTCAGTTGGCCATGTTCTTATTGGCACAACAAATGCATTAGTAAATTTAGTTCACGTTTTTTAATATGCCTTTATATTATATATGTTAATGATATGTGAGTATGCAAATACGAGAGGAGTTTGGAAGCCTGGGGTTTTTTTTTAATACATCAATTTTTTTTTTAAACATAAAATGTGTCTTAATATTAGTATACAACTACTGTAGAGTTATCTGGCTGGTGGGATGATTATAACTCCAAGTTCTTAAAACCAATTCTTCATTATCACATAACAGTATTTTTGAATAAATACAACTTTTTTGAAATAAACTAACTGAAAGGTTTGATTCCGTGATTCGGCGACAATAATGCATAATACAACTTTATGCGCCAGTGGCAACCTCAAAAAACAAAACAAAAATGTAACTATTATTTATATAAAACTTAACAAAGACGGTATATCTTTCAGGGCTTTGATTACGGGAACTCCCAAACGAATGTTTATTTGTTTTTGCGATGGTCGAGTTTATATAACTGGATCGGATTATTTCCAGAAAACTTAATAAGGACGGTATATATTTCAGGGCTTTGATTACGAGATCTCTCAATGTTTATTCGTTTCCACGACGGTCGTGTCTATATAAATAACTGGAATGGATCCGGATTTGTATCATGGCAAGGATTGTCAATTCAGCATTATTCCTAAAAAATATTTGGGACATATTTTCTGCTTTACAACAACAACAAGGGAAAGTTCATATCTCAAGAATTTTTGGACCAATTTCAACAAAATTTTGGGAACCAGAGATTGTAACCCTGGCGTACTCAAAATTTTTGAAAATACGAAAAAATTATCCGAGGATTGCCACCAGGCTCAAAGTATTTCGAAAATTCCCTAAAGTTTGTACGAAATAATATGTCAAATATATCCAGGCCCATGCCGAAAATTGTGTCCTACCGTCGGTTAAAAAATAACTAAAAGCTATAATATAATAATTTCCAATATAGAGAGTCAACTATTGAGGTTAGCAAGTAGGTTAGAATCACATAGCAGCAGGGGTTCTGCCGACGAAGCAACTTAAAAGATCAACTGGCAACCTTTTAACCTCATTTTGGGGAGGTAACCTCTTTTGTTCGAATTTTTTTCGAAATTTATCGAACTCCTCCCTCACTTTACGACATTTTCGGTTTCGGTTCCTTTGAAACCAAGAGAGTGACGTTTTTCTGAAACTTAAAGTGTGTTATTCTCTGCACACTACCAAACAGTATTAATTTGGACCTGACTTAAATTTCACTCCAAATAGACTCTGATGACCACACAATATTCTCACATTTTTGTTTCCATGATAGATAACCTCTTCTGAAACGCTTTCGAACACATAATCAAAAGTTTCACGACTTATGACGACCTATCAAACCACCCTCGTATATATACAATATAAGCTTCGTATGAAGCATGCATTACTAATTACGTATTTGACATATTTTATGCATTCATAATGTGGATTTCTTTCGAATTCGTTGTGATCACTATTAAACAGCATCATTAAACCGAAACGGGGAGTCCAACAATTAGCAATCATTCCGTTGAGCATGCATACATTAATATTGATAAATATTTCAATAACAGAAAATAACAAAAACAACAGTTAATATCAATTACAGACTTAAATGACGCCCTACAATCGCTTAGCGATCGGATTACACGCCTATTATAACAATTTGATACAAGCTTGCATCAACATATATTCATACATAATACCATAATAAATACCTCGCTAAGCATACAAAATCGGGACAGGTGCACATGCGCATACAGCCGATTACATACATACAGCGCTCATCCGTGGCAAAATCAAACAATAGCTCTGAAATTACGGCACCTCACTTCGGACAACACCCACAAAACTCATTAATTTTTAATAATAACAGACAGTACATGAATAAATTATAACCGCATACTCTGGCACACAAACACACATACATACATATATAGTGCACTGCTGGCACACATAACGGCGCGTCAATCAGCGATGATTGTAAACTTTTACTTTTCTTAATAATTGAAATCGCAATGAAATGCTATTACTACTACTACTTTGTACATTCTTCAAAAAAAAAATAAAATATTGTATTTGGAGGAAAAATGAATTGCATAAGACCCTTTTGTATCGCTATAATGAGTGTAACAAAAGCTATTCATGTCTTATAAAGCAATCCAAACAATTACTACTGACTTACAACACACACATACATAATGTACCGTTACGTATGTATGTACATGGATGCCAATAAAATACCAATAATAGACTTAAGCTGTCATGTTAACAGCTGAGAAGTCAAACCCATATGTCGGCATTCCTCCGCAAACCCACACATACTTATATGCAAATATATGCATGTTTATGTATTTAACGGATCTGTGGAATTCGACTATCTTTAACTTCACATATTTAAAAATAATTTAAGAAAAAAGGTGAAGAAGAGCTTATTTCGGGCGTAAGCGTTCTAACAGTCGGTTCTACATAACCGGAACGGATATGAAACAGCAACCATATAATATCCGTCATATCCGTCACCATAATTATATCCGTCCAAGGTCTATAAACTTTGCGGCAATCCTTAAAAATATATAGAAAACGTTTTCTGAAGTCTGAAACAACAACCCTGCAAATTATTATATAAGAACCTGAGAAGTGTTAAATGTACCGAGATCCACAGACCCCACCAAAAAAGATAACGTCTGGATCCGATAATTTATAGGCTTATTGAGACATTTGTGCTAGGATTAACTCAATTATATGCTTTCAATATGAGATCGTATTAATTATGTTAGATATCGAGAACATTTTTAAAATTTTCCATATTTAACGGTTTTGCGAGAGATTGGCATCGAAAAATATATACTGTCCTTGAAAGATACTTATCATATATACATATCAGGTGTACTATAACTTTCGCCGTAATATCTTCATTCATGCCTAAACTAATTGGTTTACAATTAGCGTTATATTGAAAGTGGGCGTGGTTATGCAATTATTTCTATTTTAGACTGTACTAAGGAGGGATTACGGTAACATTATTCTCAAAATAGTCTCAAACTTTAAACGGAATATCATATTATATTTTCCTTTTTTATAAAACCGGAACTCGACTTTGAAAAATATCGTGATGAAGACATGGTTAATACTCTATTTCGTAAATATTTATTACGAAAGAGAAGACAAAATGTTTCCATCGATTTTAGACGAGATAGTACCAGCAGTAGAATCCCGACGACCCCCATATTTGACTCCAAGTTCCTTTTTTCTAATAGACCCCAATATTTAAAAGGATTATGTTTGCGTTTATTTGACGTTGACATCATAATTATTTCTACATTATATTCTACATAATTCATTGAAGAAACGGTCTGATCTCAGTGTTGCATTAGGAAACGAATGAGAGATCAAGTCATTAATTTCTTTCCAAATTTATGTGCTTTTGTATTTCATGTTATAAGAATGCAGGGACGGAGGTATTAAGAAATATTTTACCATTTATCATTATACTCATTAAATGGTTCAAGCATTGAGCAAAAGGGTTTACTTTTCATCAGATCTTTAAGGTATTCCTTTTTCGATTTTTAGGTTACCAAATCTTAAAATAATTCTACTCTGTAGAGAGGCCAAATATACAAAAACCAAGTAGCATTAGAACCAACATTCAACCAATTTTTTGTACCTTAGAAACTTGAAATGCATACCCCACAGAGAAAATAATTATGTAATATTTTTGAAGGGCTTCTCAAAAACTGTCCGATATTCCATGCCTTCCAATTTTTCAAGGTAAGCACCCATATATGTATGTGCATATGTTACATTATAACTATAGCAATGCTCACCATTTGGACACCCCACAAAGAGTGGGATAGGTCTTACTAAATTTTAAGCAAATCCTGTTTTAGTGGCATTCTACTTCGTGGATGTTTTTTTTCAATGTTCGAAAATTTACGTCTACAATCTTTCGCTTTTATATTAATCGTTTTGTTCACACCAGTCAGCGCTTACGAGTCGATCATCAACGTTTTTTGTAATTCTTTAGCCATTGACGTTCTTCTTTTTTGTAGCCGCTGTTGCTGTTGGCATGCCAGCACCTCTTTTTTGCCTTCGATGAGAACAATTAATTTGATTAAATGTTTACCTCCAAGACAGTGGTGACCGCAGGCAAAACAACAACAACAGTACACTAAAAACCCCAAAAAAATAATCACCTTCACTTTTCATTTCTGATTTTCGCAGCCGGCAGCCAACGGCCAGCTGCTGAGTTAGGCATTTTTAGTACGCACATACTCGTACGTACGTTGGCTAATTGCTAGCATATGACTATTCCAGCCTTAATTAATTTATTTACAGATTTTTGCGGCGATATACTGGTAATTCAATTATGATGCCCAAAAAATGATTACTTTTCTAAAGAAATATATATATGTATGTGGATATTTAAACTTGAACTTAATTCGACGCTGTGTTACCAAGTGGAGACTAACCCGCATTTTACAGCGCGGTTGCCATAAATTTGAAGACCACCTCTAGATTAAATATGATTGAAGTGAAAAACAGGTTGTGTTACTTTGTATATGCGTATGTAGGTACACTTGCGTTCAGAAGTAGGTTTATAAGATGTTATAATAAATATTTTATAAAAATTATTTTATAAATTATTATTTAAAATTATTTTTCTTAGATAAAAATTATAATTTTTTAAAATTTTAATATTTTTTTCAGCCACTCACCTACTACATTAAGAAAAGATCTGCATTCCAACTCAAAAAAAAATTTAAAAAAAAAATTATTTTTGTTTAATGCTTTAATATTGCTTATTGACAATTTATTGTTATTTTAAATTTTTTTGTTTTCGTTTTTGTTTTTTTATTCGTAAGATTCATTTCTATTGTTCTAGCAAAGGCTTAATACCTATTTTTGTCTGTATTATTTTATGACAGTACACGTTCACACCTATACTTAGACATTTTATTGAAGCTTCAGTTCTTCTACCGCTTGTTTTACAGACTTTAAATGTATTTAACTATAATAAAAAGGTATACAGTTGTATTCAAAGTACCCATTAGGAAATATAAATCTCATTTAAAAAATTCAAACGTTTTGTTTTTTAACAATTTTGAACTATTTCAATATTATATTTATTCAGTGTCTTCACAGTGTTATTATTAAACTAAAAACAAGAAAAAACGTTAACTTCGGCTGTACCGAAGCTAATATACCCTTCACAGGTGCATTTCTTTTAGTAACTATGTGTTTAAGCAAATCTAAAGACGTAAGAAAAAGTAAGTAAACAAAAAAAAAACATTTTACTAATTCTTTTTAGCCGGGTTGTTTGCTAGAAACATTAAGGTTATATAGTTAACCGATCTGAACAATTTCTTCCGAGATTATATTATTACCTTAAGCAGTAATCCATGTCAAATTTCGTGAAGATATGTTGTAAAATGCGAAAATTTTCCATACAAGCCATACAAGCCATTCCGATCGTTCAGTTTGTATAGCAGCTATATGCTATAGTCAACCGATCTGAACAATTTTTTCGGAGATTAAATTATTTCTATAAGCAATAACTCACACCAAATTTCGTGAAGAGATGTTGTAAAATGCGGAAGTTTTCCATACAAGCCCTTGATTCCGATCGTTCAGTTTGTATGGCAGCTATATGTTATAGTGGTCCGATATCGGCAGTTCCGACAACGACAAATTTTCTTGAAGAGAAAATAACATCTGCAAAATTTCAAAACGATATATTAAAAACTGAAGGACTAGTTCGTATATATACAGACAGACAGACAGACGGACATGGCTAAATCGACTCAGTTCAACATACTAATTATTTATATATATACTTAATAGGGCCTCCGACGCTTTCTTCTTGGTGTTACAAACTTCGTGACAAACTTAATATACCCTGTTCAGGGTATAATAAAACATATTTAGAACAGAATTAATATTATGAAGAAATTCTTAAATCACAACTACGAATCAGTTCAAATTTCAGAAAATCAGATTTGCTATATTATTATTTATAATCTACATAACCTCAAAAATCAATAGCCGATTTTATTCCTACAGGGTATTCCTATTAAAATTCACATATTTATATACATACATATGTATGTATGCGCACGTCACAGTTCTTCGTATTGTTACTTTTTTCGAAGTGTTTTTTGCTTATTCATAATACCAACGCTGTCATAGCCTTTGACTTGTTCGATAAACAGGAAATACTAAGTCACAAAAAGCAAAACGAAACTAATAGCCGAAATGACGCTAATCAATACAACGAACTCTCAAATGAAATTGAGAGTATAAATCAATAAAAAATGGTGTGGTAAATGAAGTTAATTCAGACACTTGCTGTATGACTTGTAAGTTTTATTATTATTTTTATTATTTTAAGTGTTACTTTTAGGCGGCACATTTGGTTTAAATCAATATGTAGACTTAATTATGGCGAATTTAATTTGGTTTTGTTATTTCAGCAATGTGACCAAAAAATAGCGTTTTTATTTACATTTCAGATACTTTAATTTACTTACGGTCGAATAGAATGTATGAAAACAAAATACAATAATCACGGAGTGTTAGCAATACATAAATAGGTCTGTCCTGATGATCTCGAGCTATCTCAGGATCTCTCAATCATACGAAGAAACACATCATTTAGCCATTAGATATCAACCAAGAGATTTACCAACAATGGAAAGATCGAATTTCACTATTTCTACATAAAGATGATTAGAAGCTCAACTCACATGCTTTATGAGGCAGAAGTCTTAGTAATCTTCTTTTCATTGATATCAAATATTTTAATAATATTAATATTAACTATTTTAAAAATTCCTTAACACCATATGCATTTTGTTCTTCTAAATCCCTGCACACAAAAGCATTCTTTAAAGCTTATCGTTATATAGGATTTACACCTGCTGCGCAGCCAATTAACACTGCTTCTTCGATTTGTTTCATGTCATCGAAACCTTCAACGGTAATTGGATATTAACTCATTCAAACGCATACGTATGAGTCTACGCGTTTCTAATCAGGTGCGGATGAGTGGAAGCTATCAAATCTACAAATTCCGAGTTGCATGTTTAATCATTCAACAAATTAATTTCTACAACAAAATCATGAAAGCCATCAAATGCAAATTAGAAACGGACGCAGTGGTGAAACATCATCAACCGCTAACTGCGTAAAGATGATTAAAATCATTCAAATTTTATTCATAAAGATTTTCTGCCGCACATATGAGTTATGTTTTAATTATGCAAAATCAGCTTTTTGACACACGAATTATTCCAATACCGTTAAGAAATACAAAAAACTTATAGAAGTGGTTATAATGTTAGGCATGTGTAGATCGTTGAGTTTTTAATGGCGTGGGACGAGACATGAAAAATGTTTTTGCTAATGATATTGATGTTTTAGAACTGTAATTTGAAGAGCTGTATATGATTATTAGGGGATTAAGGCGAGGTAAGTACAAAATGGCTTACAAATGGTGATCTCTATGTGATTTATCCATTTTATGGAAAAAGCAGTCATGAGATCGTAGAAATCTTATCTCTAGAAGTTAGCATTAAAGAGAAGGCGAAGGTTTTAAATTCCAATTTTGTTTCAAATATTGGCTTTTTAGAAAATATTTCCGTAAATGGCATTTTAACTTTCTAAAATACTTATATCTATATATGTATGATAATTTGAAAATTAGATATGGAAACATACCAACAACACAAAAATTTTCAAAATAAACCTACAAATATCTATAAACACGCAATATATACCCAAAGTGCCTCCACAAGTGTTGCATAACATCCAACGTGAACAAATTGAGAGTACAACTACAGTATTTCCGATTAAAAAAACACATTTCGTGATTGACTAATGCTGCAAAAACAACAAAAACAATGGCAGATGAGCTTACTTATTATTACTGTTGCATTGTTGCTGGGCCACTTCATAATTAGCCAATCGGATAATCAGTCAATCAACGACAACAGCATAGTCAAGTCATTGATTGAGCATCATTTGTTCGGAAAGTTTTTGCAGTGTCAGGTTTCGGTTTTATTTTTTTTTTACATTTTACCGTTGCAGCAAAGATTAAGAATTAGTATTTATTAATTTTATTTTTCGTCTGCAACCTTGCTGTCTCAACTTGCCGCCAACAATTCACAAATTAGGAGGTGTGAATTTACCTTCGCATTTAAATTAGTTTCCATATGTACGCTTTGAAAGCATAACTAACGGTTAATAACTTTTGTGAATACGGAGTTATCTCTATTTATTGTAGAAATACTGCAGGATGTGTGATTTTATCAATTATTCTTAAGGAAAGGATAAAGTAGGGTTTGGTGATCGTGATGATCTGTGGAGTAAAAATATTCCTCAAAGTAATTAAGTTCTTTAGGTCTTGAGAAGGCAGTTTAATATACCTAATATACATCTTCGAGGGTTATTTCGTGATATTGATCAACTATATTTGGTTCAATCCAAATTTCCCAGTGAGTTTATGAAACTTGCAGTTTCTTCCGGTCCATTGAAGTCAATTAATTTCAACCTATCCCTCTATGTATATAGACCCATTCATTCTAGTTCAAGGTCACTTCAAGCTTTTACTGAAAGCATAAAATCTTGCATTTAATATGGCCTCTATCTTCACATAAAATCGAATTATGTTGCTTCAGCAACAAATAAGTCACTAGACATATTCTAACCACAATTACTTTTCAACCAAAAGTCAATGGCCGACATTGACGATTTTCGCAATTCACATGAGAATTTGCATACACACAAGTAGAGGCATCAAAGAAACCTTTGATTATTTGCCTCAATTTTGTATAACAAAAGAAATATACTTTTCATTTTCATTGCGAATTTTTCAACCTCAATGCATAGCCAATCAGCCGCAAGAAACAAACATTAATACCATATGTTACCAAACTTTTATGAAAAGAAACTCAATTTGGCGAACTCAAGACAAAAGCTGCTGAAGAAATAAGAAAAAGTGATAATTCTTAATGAGAAAGCATGAATTGATACAAACATACAAACAAACAAACAAACATATGTATGTTGTATATTCTCTGTGAAAATTAGCATAACACGTAAACTAACACGCTTGTCATTTGTTAGCCAACAACAACAAAAACAACGACAATTTAGAAACCATTCTTCGTCAAACTTGTTTCTTCGCATTTACAGAGAATTGTCGGTATACATGAAATTAGTAATTTTTTTCGGTTTGACTGACGCATTCGCATTAAATATGCAAATTAATAAATTTCTATGTGAGATAAAGAAGAAGAAGAAGAAGACAAAAATAAACAAATAATATAGAAACTAAATTAAAACGTTGCAGGTCATCTTAATAAAAATACTTTCTATTGATAGAAACCGGAAAGCTTTATAACTGTCGCATTAAGTAAATGAGAAATGACGTGCAAATACAGCACAATTTGTTTGATTCAATGAAAAAATAATGCATTGAAATGAAATAATGTTTCAGGATTAAGCTTTTAAAAAATATCATTAAATAATCCTTTATGTTTCCGGAAAAATATTTGAAACGATTTCGGCATAAATTTTATCTGATAATTACTTTTCTTCGCAGGAAAATACATAAAACTTTATTAGAAAATAATTTTGAGCAATTATAATGTCACGCCGTGGTGTTTATTGCCAAAAAAAAGGTCAGATTTGTATTGTTCTGTTTACAAAGGATACTCAATAGTTGGAATGTTGACTAAAATATTAGCTACCGCCTCAAGCAAGCAAATTAAAATATCTAATCCAAATTTATAAATTCGTATTAAATAAACAAAAAGTAAGAGTATAACCAAAGAACTCATTCGTTACCTCAACTTCGCTCATACGGCGTGGCGTTCCCTGTTTCAGACTGAGTACATCTTATAAAAGTTCGCACAGAAGGCGTACTTTTAATTTATGTATGAATCTTTCGGAAAATTGGTGAGGTGAATGAAGACACCTCGACGTATTTTTTGACTCTCTGTATTCGTATATATTACTTGGTTTCGTTCTAAGCCCTTCCGTACTAGTTAGATATATTTTCGATCCAATACCGATATCTTCTTCATTTCACAATCAAACGCTAATTACAAGGACGATAATTTGATGTATTAACTGATGTTATCCATATATTCATTTAGCTTCTGCAAATTTTTTAAACGATCTCAAAGAGCTGTTAGAATTTTAAAAACTTGTTTAATCAGTAATGCGCTCGGATCTTAAAGCAATGGCTAATATTATTAATACTATTTTTATGATTTATTGATTATTTTTTTTGGTCCATATCATCCAATTCAGACCAAATATATTCAGTTATCATTGAGCGGTAGCGATTTGCATTCACCGTAAGGTGCCGGTCTTGCTGATCAAGTACGGCCGAATGACGCCGCCGGCCCACAAAACGCACCAAACCGAGATGCGATGGTAACTCCTGGAGTACGTGTGTATATTGCTTATTGACGAAGCCATTCAGCCAGAAATGAGCCGACCATATATTGGACGTAGCGCTCTTAAAGTTTAGGCCACTGACTCCGAATTTCGGTAGTAAATTTTAATGATTACGACTCATTGTTGGATCGTATATCTTTCCATGTTGAAAAGACAAACCTTACTAAAGTGAAACGTCAAAAGATCGGGAAAAATATGGTGTCGTTTGCTGACCCTATCGGTCTACTTTTGTAGCGTCCATATTGAAAATCTCTTTATATAAAACGATCAAATAACTGTTGACTAAAGCTTATTAATATCAAAATTTTGAATTTTGTGAGAATAACCATTATATTATGATATGCTTAGGAAAATGCCATTGAATACATTTTACAAATAGTGCGAGCTCCGTACTTATTAGGCAATGGCACACTTTAGATGCTTCCTATACGACCTGCGGGAAAGACAAGACAGAGAAAAACTTAATCGATCGACCGGTTGGAAATCCTAAATCAGGATATTGGAAGCGAATGAATGAACGTTTTTACTCTGTCTTCCCCCATGTTTATTTTTTTTTATCGAAAACCACTTTTTCAATGAATATATTCAGAAGCAAGTCAGAGACATAAAATTCTGAAATTAAAGTTACTAAAAGGACACAAATGAGATCACCCCAAACAACCACATTATTAATAAACAATATTTCACTTTTGCAATAAACGTTGTATAGTAAACAACTCATAAAAAATTTTCTCACTGCCCTCAAAATGGCAATGACTAAATGTCAAGCACGAATACGAATGAAGAATTAGCGCAACGAACTCTTAGACCAAAAACATATGCTAACAATACAATTAAGAAACTAGGAATTCTACAGAAAAGGCAAAATTATGCAATAAAAACAAATCGAAGAACAACAAACTACAAACACATTTCAGTTTTATTAAAATCAATGCGAAGTATATGAACTCGTAGACAAACAAAAATATGCTGTGGACTACAAAACTTAACAAATTGTAACGGAAAATTGCAACGCCATGCGAAAAACAACAAAAAAAAGCAACGTTATGTTTATACGCTCTTTACTCAACTTTGTCTCTAATAGAGTTGAGTGCAAGTGCACTTGGCCGTACATTGCGTATGAGTAACGCGCAACAAAAGCAAATCGTCAGAAAAGTTGTCAATGCACTCGCTGCTGTATCAGCTGATTTTGCAGTTTTTGCAGTTTTTGCAGTTTTTGCTGCTGGCAATGAGTGCGTGCGATTTCTCGATCACAAACACACACACACAGTGGCAAGCCGCCGCCGCCGCCGCAAAAGGCAATGGCTTGACACTTGCGGGCTTCCACCGCCAACCATGACTCGCGCGCTTACAGTTCACATAGCGGTGTGCAAAAGAAAATACGCTTTATTGTTGCTATTGTTGTTGTTTTTTTTTATGTTTGTTGTGAATGTGCGTATGTATTCGCTGGCATGTACCGCTGGTATCTCGTTTGTGCGCTGACATTTGTGTTTGGCCTCTAATTGTGGTGATTTATGCTGGCAATACAAATCGTTTGATGGCATTTAGCTGACGAATTTTTTATTGCTAACATTTTTTTATGGCTCCCTCGTTTTTTTTAGCATAAATTCCTTTCTTACAAATGTTTTTGTGTCAACTTTTTTTTGTGATTCGCACTTTTGTATGATTTGTATACATTTTAGTTTAATGCGAAATTCGTGGAGTTTATTGCACTTGGGTGTTTAGTATACGCATTTTGATTAGTTTTCAGCCACATTTTTATAAGTTAGTACGTGTAGTTATGCATTTATTATTGAAATCGCTAAGAAAGTGTTTGACTTCTTTAATTTTCGACTTGTCATTGCTACGCATTCGGTGCTAAACTGATCTAATTACCTCGCATACTAAGTGTTAAGTACAAGTTGTGTATGTTATTTTATGAGTTTAAACTTGAGTTTGAGTTTATATTGTTGCTAAGCCATGAAAAAAATACAAAAACAAATAAAAGCAGCACAAGTGCAACATCAACAATTCCAAACAACGATTCACCAATAGTGAATGGTGGCGTTGGTTGTGGTTTATTTTTAAAAATTTTCTGCATTTTTTATATTTAATTTTTACGGCTTGTTAGTTGCTTCTGTCTGTCTGTCTGTTGGTTGATGTTTGTCAATGGAATGCACCTTCAAAGTCTCTTTATAGCTGTGTTTATGCACTTGTGTTTGTTAGTGTTGTGCTGGGCACCTCAAGCGTTTGCTTTGGCTGCAACATTTAATTACTTTACATGCATTTATTGCCAATCGCGCTGCGCATTGTTTTTATTATTGTTTGTACAAGTCGAAATAGTATAAGCGAAATACACTACGGAGATATGCACATCTTGTTTGTGGCAATCAAAACGAGTTTCAAAGACAAGCGGAAAATTTTATTTAATTTGTAGAAGAAAATCATTGGACTTAAAAGTGTGTAGATAAATTATAAGACGACTGAATGTTAGAAGTTATAGTAAGTAGTCTTATGTAGCCCAATAGTTAGATAAATAGCACAAATAATTCACCATTTTCTTCTAGAATTTTAATATATTGTGATGTCTTCAGTATGGAATTTCCTCACTAAATAGCTATGTAACGAAATTCTCAAAGAACACCACATTTATAAATCAGACTCTTCATCTGATTTTTAAGTGCTAATCAAAACCAATTTTTATTTACAACTTTTTAATTTAGTCTGATTTGTATCGATATATTTCGAACAATAAATTCTAAAAAAACAACCTAATGAGATTAGAACCAAATAATGACCAATTAAAATGAGATGGAATTTATAATAGAAATTTGAGGTTGACATTCGCTGCGATCTTTTTTATATAAAAATTTCGCACAGGAGTTAATTGATCAATTAACCGACCTCAGCTCGATTAAAGCGCTGATTTAGATCGATTTACTACAAAACAAATAAATCATGTTTTACTACATTAATTCTTAATTGAATACAAATCGAGTTGAATCTGGAATGCAAGTCTGCGGGTTGTTGTCAGGGCAGGAAATTTGGTTGTGGTTATTGATAAAATAGCAATCAGATGATGAAAATTATCAACTTCTTATGAACAACAAAAACAAAAATGTATAAAAGCTAATCGCCAATCGAGTAGCCGTCTGTGCGAAAGGCAAAAACTGGTTTTTCAATTATTGAACTAAATTTATTCGGCTGTTCGGAAAGGCTATAATAATTTAATTTAATTCTTCTGAATCTAAATTTATTGTATATTTTCTATGTAAATGAAATGTTTTTGTAAAAAGTAAAAATCAAAAGTAGTAGTAACGAAGTAAATGGAACGATAATTGCTCAAATTAGTTATATTAACTAAAAATACGAGGTGGAATAATCTTAGCATTTCTTCCACCACTGCCCAGCTTTTGCCAGACTGAGGTTGAAACACCACGGAAGGCCAATTTTCGACGATCCTAGCGAATTGGCTAGAATCGACAATAGGTTCGGTTAGGTTGGTCTGGTAGGCCTGCAGACCACGCATAGACCAGTTATGGTCCTTTGCGATACCAGAATGGAGTGCCTTTACGTGTTCCCTGAGTAGTAGTCATCGTTCAGGATGCCTGCGCCTGTCGTGAATTTTAATAGTTTATGAGGCTTCACTGACGATATCTCCTCTAACTTATCGTACTGTGGGGCCCCTAAGTACCTAAAACGCTGTCTCGCTAACGCAGGACAAACGCACAAGAGATGCTCCACTGTTTCCTTGGTGCCCCGCTCTTGACATTTTCTGCATTCCTCCCGATCTGACAGCTCCATTTTATAGGCATGTGCCGCTACAAGGCTGTGACTGGTAAGAATGCCAACCATGGTCCTACAGCCCTTTCTATCGATCTCCAGTAGGAACCTTGTATATTTTTGATGTACCGCTTTGCACATGACCTTTGCAGTTTTACACCCCGGTAGATCCTTTCAGCGAGATATAATTCTTCTTGCCATGCACCTGTCTATGTCATCGTATAGAATGTGCATGGGTTTTGCTGAATATTAAGGGAAGACCCTTAATCCATCGAGAGTTTACTAGTATCACAACGGACAGCGCTCTAAACTGTCTAAGTGAGATCTTCTGTACTTGCAGAGATCTACCTACAAACCAAAACAAGTAAAAATGTAAATTACTACAGCCGAAATAAGAGATGGTAGTAACATACAATATGCCCAAAATGCTTACTAGCTACTTGGTGGCTCGTGATAACTAGACAGTTGTCATGCATAATGCTAATTTATTGTTTGATTGCCTAATAGCTACTATACTCCAGCAGCTGGTAGCTATACATAATAGTGGAATTATAAGCAAATGTTGGCAATATACTTAGCAGCATTGACTGTATTCATTTAAATTTTTTTCCTCAGCGAACTTTTCAACTGCCAGGATTATTTTACTCTCTTCTGTATACTTCATACTCTAATTATTGCCAACAAAGCTTGTACATATCAAAATAGTAAATCCATCAATAGAAAGACCAACAATCAATTTGCGTTCATAGCTGGCATAATTTTTCAATAATTCAAACTTTCAAATCAACACTACTAACAAATGCTAAAGCAAAAGAAATGAAAAGCTAAAAAGATTCTTGAAACCAGTTGCTGTTATCTCAAACCTTCACAACAAAATGCATATTAATAGTTAACAATCTAAAACCAACAAAAAAAAAACAATATATTTTACACACGTCTATACAAATATAGATATTTTATTAATTTACTCCACGAAAAAGGAATAATTCTCATATTCTCTACAGAGTTCTGTCTTTTTACGCTCGCAAACACAAACACGCTTGTCGGCATTGCATTACATGTTGCAACACAGCGCTGTGTTGCAGTTCACTTATTGCCTACTACGTTTATGAAATTGTAGCTATAAGCGCGAACAGACATATATGTATATATATATATATATATGTATATAAATATGTATGAAAATATATACATACATATATGCGGCAAGTACACACGTACTTGCGAGATAACAATAACAACCAGCGAGTGGCGGCAGCAACTACCGACAATAGCAGCGCTGCAAAGCCAATGTTGTTGCTGTAACTAACAGCACTCAAATGCCAATAACTGCAATAAATATATATCTCTCTCATACTATATGTATGTATGTTTGTATAAAAATATTATATATGTATATTGCAGAGTGTACTGTTGTTGCAAAGCATTTTTAATGTGTCTGTGTGTGTGTGTAATGTAAACTTATAAGCTCCAGCTGACACGCTCGCACATATTTTTATATAATTATATATATATGTACACATATTTATTGGTAACATAGCATATACTAGCTGTCAGTGATTGGTTTTTGATTTGACTCGACCGCATGTAAGTAATACTCGTAAACAATAACAACAACAACAAGTAGTGTAGTGAATTGGCTATCATGCACACAATGGCTAACATAACACCAGCGCCGACTCGCGTAAACGCCAGGCGATAAAAGAGCAAAGCAATTGAAACTTAACATATTATTAGCTCAAATTTGCTGACTGATACACACACTAGCACAAATACTCTATATTTTTAATATTTCTAAGCATTTATATACACCTACAAATAAAAATAGTTAGACTCTAGTTGCTAGTTGCTAGCTGTTAGCATTTTAAGCAAATTTAGTCTATAATAACGCTACTGATAAGCATATTTTGTTGCTTAATATAAAATAAAACAACAAAAAATCGCTGAAAAACTCTACAATGCATAATAAATATATATATATACATATATATATATATACATATGTGAATATGTATTGTATTTTTATTGGGCGTTTTGGTTTTTGTTAACCACAAATTTATGTTTCATTTCATTTTTCATGCCATACACGCCTGCCAATCCAATCCGCTCGAACACTTCCTATCGCACGCTACATACTACTCCACTAACATACTTAGTTGGCACGCAAGAATTTCAAATCACGCATATATAAATATATACATAGATATATACCCACATACAGTTTGATTAGCAGCAACAAATGTTAAATTGATTTTTCATTTTTTACGAATATACCCCAAAAAGCAGCATGTAAATAAGGTAAATATGTAAGAAGCTAAATAAAAAAATTTTGCATCTATTTATGTTGGCCACTGTGGCAATGCGTTGAAATCGACACTTGCGCGCGCGTTCGCAGCCCATAAATCCATTTGATTTGCTTGTACTTTCATCCATGACCTTGACGTGCACACAGACGTAAGTGTGCTTATACAAGCTTAGATTGAGTATATCACAGCGTTTATGTGCCAGCAAACATTCACATTGAGTCGCGTTTGTGTCTTAAGTCTTTTGTTTGCATAGCACATTTGCCCTGTTTTTACCGTTTTATGGGTTTTCATGCGCTTTTTGTTTTAAGCTATTTGAATTGTGTGTTGCTCACAGCTTTCGGTTTCACTGCTTTTTCGGGGGCAAATCTGGCGCGTTCGACGCATTTGCAGCAAAATTCATTATTTTTACAATGACATTTCTTTTGTTCGAGCGAGGATATACATACACACATAAATAAACATTTTTTTTATAATAATACATACATATAATCGTTGTAGTTATGTGCCTGCATATTTGTATTTACATTCGCTGGTATTTGTGTTGGTTGGTGCCACAACAGTCATGGCAAGCGCTGCAACACAAAGCAACGTGCAGGAATGGCAATCGCTCCAAGCGGAGAATGCCAGCTGATGCCACTATGACACCGCTACAGTGGTTCTGTATTAATCTGTGTGTTTCGATTTGGTATGTATTTTTGGAATTTTCGGATTCGGTGGTTATAATTGGAAATAAAGAAACGATAATTGTAAATAATTGTAACGAAAATGTAATTTTTTGCTTATTAATAAAAATTAAAATTTAATGTATGTCTCTCATGGTAACATATTACAAGCAAAGATAACTAGCTGAAAAGAAAACTATTTGAAACCCAATATGTGTGCTTTATAAATAAGTGCTTAACTCACTGGACTTTCGAAATTTATCGAGACTTAAATATTTTCAATATATTTCTTCTATTTTCATATATACGAGGGCTGCTATATATATTTCTGGCCTAGGCATCACTCATCACTCAGAACGTTTTGTCATTTAATCGTGAATTGTTTTATTTACAGGGAATTAAAAAATTCATCTCGGCCAAAAAATGGAATTAACTCGTGAACATTTTCGTGCGTTCATTTTTTACAACTTTCGACGTGGATTATCGCGACAAGAGTGCATCGATGAACTAAAATCTTTGTATGGATATGAAGCCATCGTTGCCGACGCTCGCTCAAAGACGAATTCCGTGAAGGTCGTCCAAAAACAGCCGTTGTGCCATAAAACATCGATGCCGTACGTGAACTGATAATGCAAGACCGTCATGTAACATACCTTCAGATAGAGGCATGCCTATGCATTTCTCCCACCAGCATACATTCGATATTGCATTAAACACCTGGCCGTAAAAAATGTTTGTTCTCGTTGGATCCCGCACAATTTGACAATCGCTCAAAAAAAGGCTCATAAAAGTGCCTCGAAAATTGGTTTGAGCGCGACTTCATTTTTTATTTATGGATTTTCGAAATAAAAGCTCTTAAAAAATCTCTGAATAAAATTTGTGTTCTGCAACGGAACTATCCACTGAAATACTTTTTCAAAAATTCTATTCTGAATTTAGAAATTCAATCATACAAGGAGTATGCTAATTTTATCTAAAAAAGATCCCCGATTATTTCGATACAAAAAACTCCAGAAAGACAAAACCTGTACTATACACTTTACACTTTATACTCAATTAAAATTTAAAAAATTTCAATAAATTGAATGGGAGTGCAATCTTCATAATTGAGTTTATAAAATTCAAGAAATCCATAATGTACTACAACAATATGGCGGAAGAAACTTGAAAAATTAAATTAATTCCTGGAATATAATTATCTACCCCTTTCAAAGCCGTTGAAATTTTGAGTGAAAGAGTGAATATGTCAATAATTAAATAATATTATAATATTTTCGATGATCTTATGAAAATATTTTATATTAGAATCACTCGGAATAAAATATTTGAATTGAGTACAAAAAATTACGACATAAACTATAAAAAATTCCTTAATTTAGTCAATTAGTAAATGAACTCAATTAAAACCTTGGACAAAAATCTATTAATTTACTAAATTAAGCGAGTGTCTTACACAGTTTTTACACAGAACCTAACCCTTAAAAGTCTGATAACACCGATTCACTCAAAATTCTGATATGTGTTATAATTATTGGTTACAAACAACATTTGTTCTACGATTTTTCTTAAAAATTATTAATTTAGATTTTACAGGGTATTTTATTGGGAGGTCCGCTGAGCAACCACTAGCCTTTGCTCATTATAGAAATATATTTTAAATATATATTTTTACAAAAATCGACATTTTATTGATATGTGGCCGTCGTGCTCGATCTCCTAAAACCACTTCATTCGTCATCATTATTACTTGAACGTACAAAATTGTGCTTGAAATTATTTTTTTGATGCACTCTTACTCAAGTCAAAAAGTAAATGACTACAAAGCTCACACAAAATTGCCGATTGAACTAAAAGTTAACGGATATATCAAAGCAAAAGGTCACGTAATGTAACATTTAAAAATGCATGTTTAAACATGACAAATTTACAAAAATAGCGGTTGGTTTTTGGAGGAACCGCCAGGCGTTTAAGGGCTAATTGATCAATTAACCGGCATCTGCTCGATTTAAACGCTGATTGAGATCAATTTACCATACAAAATAAAAATCTATTTTAATTTTTAATTGAATTTTAATCGACTTGAAAATGAAATGCAATTCTGCGACAAAAACCGTACATATAGGTTCTTTGTCTGTAAGTTGTTGTTCACACTACACGACGGTAGAAAACTGGTATCTCAATCAAAATTTTAATTGATCAGTTAATTTGGCTGTGTAAAATTAAATTTTAAAAGCTGGTTATAAGTTTTTTTGGTGTTTGAAAATCGAGACCCCCACAATAATCAATTTAATTATATATTCAATTGAGGTATATTTTTCAAAGAGTGGTGAAGAGATAAATGCCAATATAACTCTATAGTGGTATCAAGATCGAAATAAAGTTCAGAATATGAGACTATAAAAATTTATTGCACATCTAGCACTATGACTAAGTGGCGCTAATGTCGTATTATTTTAAAGCGAACCAACCATTTATTGTCCTGATTATTTACGTGCAAGAATGGGATAGAAAACAGTAGATCCACTAGAAGTCGCTAAAGTAGAAAATATTTTGAGAATATATACCATGTATTGCCAAAATATACTACGACATGAAATAACTAGAAATATGACGCTATTTTACTAGAAATTTTATGCTACCAACACACAGTGCCGTAAAAGTGGTGTGGCAACAATGAGCCAGCAGCTGTAACGCCAGCACCACAAACAAACCCAAGAAACTACTGAGTGTAGCCGATCGGTTATTCGCCAGCAACTATGTGCGCAACGCAACGGTCGCGTCGATAATTTCAAACTAATATTTACGCTGGCATTTTTTCACCATGCGATTATTAGCGTATTTAATAAATCTTGTTGCCATTAGAAATAAATAAAAAAATATGTAAAAACAAAAAAGAAATTGAAACTGAATTTTGCAGCATCATCACTGGTTGGTACGGGGCGTCGCGAGTACAAAAGTCTTAATGAATTGAAATTGTACGAAATGTACTTTAAGTAAATGCGCGATGATTCTACAAATGCAATGAGGCTGCGCTTAAATTTTAATTTAAATTTTGTGATTTTGCAATTTTCGCCAACAACAACCAAAATAAAAAAAACAACAACAGCATGGAAACACTTACCAACAAAATGCAGACGCAACATTGAACCCAACGATTTCCGTTGGCGATTAATGCAGCTGGTTAATCCCAAATTTATTGTATTTGAAATTCCACAGAAGATGCTTTTTTCTGTGTGTGTTTTATGTTTAACTTCTTCTTCTTGTTTTGTTGTTAAATGTTATTTGTTGCTGTTGTTCTGCTGTTTTCTGCAGCGCTGCTATTTGTGGTTTTCAAAATGCAGTTAGTGCCAAGTCTGTGGCTTATTTATTTGGCGAGAAAATTTTTATTTTTATGTGGAAAGTCGAAGCTGCGATTTTGAAGACGTTCAGTTAAGTTTTGTTGTTGTTGTTGTTTTTCTGTTTTTCGTAATTTTTACGTTTTGTTGTATTTTGTTTATTTTTTTGGCGGATTTCGGATTTCGCCAGTGTGTCACACATAAAGCACTTGCATTTAAGTATTCGAAATTCTGTAAGCGTACCGTGTATCGCGGATGCGCAAATTACCAACAATATACTGTTCAATTGTTGTTGTTTTTGGCACAATTTCGTTGTTGTTGCGTTAAGGTGTTTTATTATTTTGGACTAACGCGATTTTATTTGAACGTATATGTTTTTAAATGAAATGTTATAGGTTTTTGTTGTATTTGAAGCAATTGTTGTTGTACTTAAGCACTTTAAAATGTGTAATTGTTTGGCATAAATATGGCTAAAATGCTATTTCGCAATTTATTGTACAAAATTTCGTTGGCGTTTTTTGTTTTTTTTTTTTCTGAACGCCGCTCCGTATGCAAGCGTTTTGCTGACTGATTGAGTGATTAACTGACTAACTGACTGATTTGAGATTTATGCAGCTTTTTTGCGCTTAGCGTGTGTTATTTTGCTACTCTGTTTTTGCTTTTGTTTTGTGTGTCTTGTTTGGGCTTAATTATGTTTTCTTGCGCTGCCCATAAATTCCTTTCCGTTCACTTGACCAAGTTTTCGCATTTACGCTTACTCTATTTTTTTTGCTTTAAATTCGAGTATATTTTATGTTTTTTTTTTTTAATTTTTGTGTTCTGTTACAAGTTTGTGAGCATTGCAATTAATTTCGAATTTGTGTGAAATTTTGTTTTTTTAATTTTTCAATATTTTTCAATATTTTTTAATTTATTTTTTTAAATATTTTTTTTTTATTAATCGTATTAAAACGCGTGCGGCACACACTCTGAAAACTGAATCTAACTGACTGGTTCGAATATATTTTTTTTACAAATTTCAATATTCCGCTGCATTAATTAACGCGTCGCGAGCTTTATATTTTTTTTTTGTGATTATTTGTTTAGAATGTCCTTAAATCGGTTTTCAGCTGTGTGTTCACTTTGTCATCACCTTCAACTTTTTACGCACACACACGCTACACACATACAAGCGTGCGATTTGCAATTATCAATTTATATGTAGATATCTATATCTATATATTTTTTTTTTTATTTGTTCCCAGCGCTTGTTTGACTCGTTTGTCGCTGATTGCATTGACTTTTACTTTTGCATGCTTTTTCTGTTGTTGTATTTTTTTAATAATTTTTTTTTTCAAACGCGCACGTTTCGTCACCAAGTAAAACCGTAGAAGAAGACTATTAATAAACCAAAAGGCGCATAGAAAAAAATGCTTTTGTTACGAAAAACCGCACATACGAAAATTCTCAACACCGAAAAATGACAAGAAAAACGCCAAAATATTCTCTGAATTATACGTTTAGAGCAGTCGTACAAGATACATGATTGTTGTTGTTGTTGTTGCTATTGTTGTTTATTGCGAGCACAGCCGTGTCTTTCTAGTCTAGTCAGCGTCACTGTTGCTATTGCTGCTGCTGCTGCTGTTGTATGCACTGCTTTTGCTGTCGTCGTTTTCAGGCCTTCCGTTCAAGTCAAGTTCTGCGTCCGAATCGCTTCAGCGTCCGCATTTAACTGAATTATTAAAATGATCTGAGACAGAAACTAAAACCGAAATTGATAGCAAAATCATGCCAATATTTCTGTGACTGTGTGTGTGTGTGTGCGCGCCAGTTAGACCAGCCACATTGTAATCTGCAGAATGTGTTGGTACTCAAGACCAAGACCAAGTCTCAGAAGACAAAACTTGGCAAAGGCTAAGGCAAAGGCGCACGCTAAATGGCAAACAGCAGCAAGCGGAGCAGTATGAGCGCGGCTCATAACAGCTGAGCGCCAGCTAAATACAGAGCAAAACTCGTACAACTACAGAAACATACAACAACAAAAAATACAGCAGCAGCAGCACAGCGCACTCGCAAAAAGCAAACAGAGTGTAAAGTTAGCACTTTAGGCATAAACGGCAGCGAATATCGCAAAAGCTGCGCTCAGATTGCTAGTTGCCGTTATTGCTGCGCTGTTGTTGCTCCAGCTGCATTATTGCCACCACGTGAGCGAGCAGCAAAAGCACTTGGAGCGGGAGCGTTTTGGACTGCATTTGAGTGCTCTCAACAGATCGATATGCGCTCATTGCATATTTGTTGTTATTGTGATTTTACCACTTATTATTGTTGTTGTTGTTGCTGTTTTATTAGCCGTCTTAATGCGAGCGCTCTAATAGCACTTCTTGTGCCGCTCAAGCCAAATCGCTGCTTCAAGTTCACTTGAATTGGCTACTTACACGGCAAACATATGCACACGCACACGCACACACACAAACGCACAAACAAGTGTTTGAACCACACAGACACTTGTGTACAAATATACATACATACATACATATATGTAAATGTACAAGCCGTCAAATACTTGTATTTTGCTATGACCACTTTGACCACTTTATGACTTTACGTCGCCCTCAGCACAGCTGTTGTTATTGTTGTTGTATGTATATTAGGAAAATCACTCTCACTCTTTTTTGTTGCTATGCTATTAATAATTTTCTTGTTTTCGTTCTTTAATTGCTTGTTTTAGCCATGTTTAGTTTGTTTTGTTTTGTTTTGCTTAGCTTTGTGGCGCAATCTCAGTTCGGATGCTTTTTGTTTGTTTGTATTTCGGTTTTTGCGAGATTCTCTTAGAGCAAACAACTCTTGGGAGTATATTGAATGCTCTTTAGCTCTTAGTTAGTGGCGGCATTTTGTTGGTTTTAAGAGCATGTGAACTCAGCTGCATTAAAGTGATAAAAAGTGATAAAAAACACGCTTGAAATATTAGCTACACATTGGAGTTGATAACTTATCAAAATACTTTGTACACAATTTAATTCAATTTGTGATAAAAATTCGTGTAAATAATAATAAAAAAAACATTTCAATTATATTTAGGCGAGCGCGATTTTAATCCGTTATGATACATTTATTTGTAAAGGGTTTTTCAATAAGAGCGCTGCAAATAGCTTTTGAATAAAACAATGAAATTCTTTATTACTGTGGAAGTACATTCGATGCCATTATGTATGGAACATGATTTTTTTTGCACGCTTGCAGAAGTCCAGACGCTGAACCGAATGTTCGACGGTTTTCAATCCTACATCGGCCGATATTGCTGCAATTTCTCGTTCGATATTCCTACGAAGTTCATCAATCGCCGCTGGCTTGTCGACATAGACCATAGACGTAGTCCCACAGGAAATAGTCTAACGGCGTCAAATCGCACGACCTAGGCGGCCAATTGGTTGGGCCATTTCAGGAGCGGTGAGCGGTAACGATTTCCATTCACAGTAACGTGCCGGTCTTGATTATCACGGAAGAAGTACGGCCCAATGACGCCGCCGGCCCATAAACCGTGATTTTTTCTAGATGCAATGTTGACTCATGCAGTACGTGTGGATTGCTGACTGACCAATAACGCATATTTTGCTTATTGACTATGCCTTTCAGCCAGAAATGACCGTCATCGCTGCATATGATTTTTCGATGAAAATCTGGATCCCTCTCAAGTTGTGGCTCATCCCAATTCACGAACATACGACGATTCCGGTGGTCAAGTGCCTTCAGTTCTTGCGTCAAATTGATCTTGTAAGGATGAAGGCAAAGATATTTTCGCAAAATTCACCACAATGACGTCACAGAGATGCCCAACGAGGACACAAAGATTGAGAACGGCGTGTAAGAGACTGATTTGGGTCTTCCTCAGCAATATTCTCGACACTACGGCCACTTCTTTGTCTCATTGGCACGTTAACATTTTGTACTGTGCCTCTGGATTTTTTTCCACTTAAGTGGAGGCCACCGACTCCGTATTTCAGTAGTAAATTTTTACAATTTCGACACGTTGTTAGATCGTGCATCTTTCTATGATGACAAATGTTAAATCTTACTGACGAGAAATGTCAAAAGAGCGGGAAAAATATGGCGTCGTTTGCTATTCCTATCGGTCTACTTTTGTAGCGTCTCTTTTGAAAAACCCATTATTATTGATTTTTTTATGAATGCCAACTCTTTTTTAATTGTATTTCTGATTAAACTTTAAAATGTTATTTCAATACTATATTTTATTGCCCACATTTGACATTCACTTTAATACATTTTGTTCAATTTTGTTTTTGACCTCAGATGGCAACACTATTCCGATATGTTCGAATTAAAAGCTTCTGAAAAGCTTTCTGAAATTCCTTATTTTTGTACACATTTTGGTATAACTTCAATTAAAATTTCTTGGACAGATTTTATAGTCATGTTTATTAATTTTCTTCGATAGATGGCAACTTCATTATAAATATATTTTTAATTCAAATCTTTCTTAATTAATTTTTTTGGAAAATTAAAATCAATCATCTTAAATACTTTTCGGTTTTTTTTTGGAAACTACTTTCATTTGGCAATTTATAAATTGAAGACCATCATACCTGCTAGAAGGCTTTGTTTCGAAAGTTGGAAACTCTATTCTAAAATATAACTAATAAAAGTAGTTTTCCCGTTTGTTTGGTTCTTTCTTTACTTTCATTGAGTATTTAGAATTTGAATAGATCTCGTTTGAGCTCATTTAACATATGTATTATTATATATTTGGCGTAGGAACCGCTTTAAGCGATTATAGCCGAATCCACCAGAGCGCGCCACTCATTCCTCCTTTTTGCTTTTTGGCGCCAATTGGAAACACCAAGTGAAGCCAGGTCACTTTGCACTTGGTCTTTCCACCGGAGTGGAGGTCGTCCTCTTCCGCGGCTTCCTCCAGCGGGTACTGCATCGAATACTTTCAGAGCTGGAGTGTTTTCTTCCATCCGTACAACATGACCTAGCCAGCGTAGCCGCTGTCTTTTTATTCGCTGAACTATGTCAATGTCGTCGTATAAATCGTACAGCTCATCGTTCCATCGCCTGCGGTATTCGCCGTTGCCAATGTTTAGAGGACCAAAAATCTTGCGCAAAACCTTTCTCTCGAAAACCCCAAGAGTCGTCTCATCGGATGTTGTCATCGTCCACGCTTCAGCGCCATACATCAGGACGGGAATAATGAGCGACTTATAGAGTTTGATTTTGGTTCGTCGAGAGAGGACTTTACTTTTCAATTGCCTACTCAGTCCAAAGTAGCACCTGTTGGCAAGAGTGATTCTGCGTTGGATTTCAAGGCTGACATTGTTGGTGTTGTTAATGCTGGTTCCCAGATAAACGAAATTATCTACAACTTCAAAGTTATGACTGTCAACAGTGACGTGGGAGCCAAGACGCGAGTGCGCCGACTGTTTGTTTGATGACAGGAGATATTTCGTCTTGTCCTCATTCACCACCAGACCCATACGCTTCGCTTCTTTATCTAGTCTGGAAAACGCAGAACAAACGGCGCGGTTGTTGCTTCCGATGATATCAATATCATCGGCATACGCCAGGAGCTGTACACTCTTGTAGAAGATTGTACCCTCTCTATTTAGTTCTGCAGCTCGTATTATTTTTTCCAGCAATAGATTGAAGAAGTCGCACGATAGTGAGTCACCCTGTCTGAAGCCTCGTTTGGTATCGAACGGCTCGGAGAGGTCCTTCCCGATCCTGACGGAGCTTTTGGTGTTGCTCAACGTCAGCTTACATAGCCGTATTAGTTTTGCAGGGATACCAAATTCAGACATCGCGGCATAAAGGCAGCTCCTTTTCGTGCTATCGAAGGCAGCTTTAAAATCGATAAAAAGATGGTGAGTATCGATTCTTCTCTCTCGGGTCTTTTCCAAGATTTGGCGCATGGTGAATATCTGGTCCATTGTGGATTTTCCAGGTCTAAAGCCACACTGATAAGGTCCAATCAGTTCGTTGACGGTGGGCTTTAGTCTTTCACACAATACGCTCGACAAAACCTTATATGCGATATTGAGGAGACTTATACCACGGTAGTTGGCGCAGATTGTGGGGTCTCCCTTCTTATGGATTGGGCAGAGCACACTAAGATTCCAATCGTCAGGCATGCTTTCTTCCGACCATATTCTACAAAGAAGCTGATGCATGCACCTTATCAGTTCTTCGCCGCCGTATTTGAATAGCTCAATGTATTAGGTCTGGTTAAAATAAATCCATCACATTTCCAATAAGAGAGGAATTGTGTACCATCACAACAACGCCAGCCCACATACAACAATGGTGATTAACCAGAAATTCCAGGAGCTTGCGAGGTTCTTATGCATCCACCTTATAGTCCGGCCTGAACTAATTACTAAGGTTACTGTCTATGACGCATGATTTTACTAGTAAAAATTCGAATGAAAAAATACCTTTGAAAACAATTTTTCTGTCAATAGGAAAGAGTAGCATTATTAAATTACCTTCAAAATGATGAACAAAGCGGTACTTATTTGATTGAAAAAAGTCTAACTATTCTAAATAACAACTTCCATTTAATACAAAAATAATGTATTTCTTTGTACTGGACCTTATATAAATTTAAATCAGCATGCCGCGTTGGACTATCTTCTTATTGCAAAATCACCAACCATACCAGTTTATTGAATAAAATGACTATTTGTAAATAAACACTTTCGAATATTTAATTATTAGTAAAAACCACAAATAGCATATAATACAAGCACGTGTCAACACATATCAGTAGCATTTAACAGAAGTACAGATATCGAGTTCGTGTCTTAAGTCTTTCGTTTGCAAATCAACAGCCAGCCTCACAGCCAGTATGATACTATGATACTTACAAATATTATGACAAATAAGCCGGTCAGTAGCAACAAATATCGCACAAAATCCGCACATTTACAAAACTAGAATTAACAGCAATACTCCAAGTGTTTGTATGTGCCAATTTCATAATCATAATCCCCCTACTTAACGCGCAAAGTGGCCAATAGGCACTTACAAACGTGTAGGGGATACACTTCTAAGGAGAACAATTTTTTTCAATTAAGCGTACAATTATCATATAATTATAATAACGAATTTTGTGACAGTTGATCATATCATATCGCTGTAATAACAAAAACAACAGCAGTTGATACGCTTTGCTTACAAGAGAAGAAATTGAAGTGAGTCGAAACAAGCTAAACGAGTGGATGGACAGATAGACAAACGAACGATCAGACAGTCAGCAAAAGTTAGTGCTTTGGAGTGAATACATTCGGCATTTTAAGTCGGCCGTAGAAGTGTTCGCCACAAATGCTAGGCCGCAGGCGTATACAACAATTCATTCATTTTGTCGAATTGGTGACAGTGGTCAATTAGAAAATATAGAAACTTATATATGAACAAATATGTCTACAAATATTATTTTCAGTGCAAACGTAAAGGGTATCATGGGCAGCTTCTTTGAGATTTCTGATTTGTAAAAGAAAAAATCAGCAGAAAGACTAGACGACTCATGTTTGTAAAATTAAACTAGTTTACCAGTATACTTTTAGGCGCAACTATAACTCAAATACCAGCTTAAATCTAAGCTACAAAAACCTAGAGCAATAATGTGACCTATAAAAGATGACAATCTGGATAAATCCACATTAAACTAGTTTTATCTATGAGTGTTTATAGAGTGCATGTTCGATTGACTATAGAGTAAAAATTTCCCTCAACCTTTCCTTTCTTTCCTACTTCCCCATTATTCGTATTTTTTTCAGCTCAAAGTATTTAAGTATTATATCTGATGTCTCTGTGATGACGACTTTAACATTGTCTAAAAATATATCAGAGTGTTACTTTCAATCAGCTACTACTATGCTATGGAAACTAAATCAGATATTTCGCAATAAAAACGCCTCGGTATCATTATTTTCAAAAGTATTTATATATATGTATATATTTCTTTAAACCGTATTAAAATTCCTCACACAATTTCGTTTAAATAGTAAAACCAGAATAGAATATCGGTAACTAAAAATAAGAAACAGTACATTTAATGCGCTAAACACGTCAAGGTTTTTATGGCAAGGTGGGGTTTATAAGGGGGTAGAATTGTCATAGATTGTTTATCATACAAACATTTATTAACTGTTGTATTTGTTGTTGTTTATTTTTACCGAGTATTTATTTGTTTATAAAGAACATGAATTTACTGTGTTTAAATTGTGTTTATTTTTTTTTTTTTTTTGGTAATTATATGTACCTAGTATATGTATAATACATTTTAATTGAACGTTTTGCATACGCGCACCATTTACATAATATACTTTACTTATATATGTGTATGTGTAAATATATTATTATTTAGTTTTTGTTTACCCACTTAATTTTAGTTGCACATATTTACTGCTACGTACATATGTATAACTAATGTCTGTTTGTGTAACACAATATTTTTTTTTCGAATGTGCACTCATTTTAGTAATACAAAATACACTCAAATACACTAATTACTATTATTTTTTTCAGCAAAATATATTTTAGTGAGTTCATATATTTTAGTGAATTTATATAAATGTTTTCTTCTACAAATTTATTTTATTTTATATCTCAGATATCTTTTTTAGTTAGTATCTAAATTTAAACGGCAAATTCAAATTATCTGCATACATAGAAAAATAAAATTTTAAGCTACATAATATTCTTAATATTAATCTAGTGTTATTTATTTGAATAATTATTTATTATCTTTTAACTTTCCTGCATACTTTATATTATAAAATCACGTTAATATATTAAAATTACGCTTTAATAATATTCATGCAAAATATTTAAATATTTTTGAATAGTAAAAATTAATTATAATAACTAAATTTTAATATACATATACAAAAAACTTTTAAATTTCATTAATTTAGTTTGAGTTGTTTAAAATATCCTTAAAAAAATTGTTTTAATAAAATAAATTGTAATTGTTTTTATATGCGAAAAAAATTATTAATTTTTCCTACATATATTTTGGAGTAACTTAAACCAAAATCTTCAAAATAATTTGAATATTCTTGAATTCTTTCCAGGCTACTTATAGTGTCTGTAGTTTCGTTTCAAGATTTTTTAACGAATTAACAAAAAATAGTGATTGACAAACTTATTGTTATTTTATTAATGTTTTTCAGATGGTCGCCTACAAGAGAATGAAATATGGTGACATAGTGCTCAGTTTATGGGGTTAGAATAGTATAGATCTTCCAAAGAAAGCTTAACTTTGACAATTTTTGAAAAAGTCAATTTGAGAAAAATGGTTTAAGGTAATTTTTTTGAGGAAGTGGGTGTGGCCCCGCCCCCAAATAGGTTTTTTGTACATATCTCAGAAACCAATAGAGCTATATAAACCAAATTTTCTGCAGTCGTTTTTTTAGCCACTTCTTAATACATTCCAAAAATGAAAGAAATCGGATAATAACCACGCCCACCTCCCATACAAAGGTTAGGTTGAAAATTACTAAAAGTGGGTTAATTCACTAACGAAAAACGCCAGAAACACTAAATTTCACATAAGAAATGGCAGATGGAAGCTGCACTCAGCTTTTTTTAAAATATGGAAAATGGGCGTGGCATCGTCCACATATGGGTCAAAAACCATATCTCAGGAACTATTCGACCGATTTTAATGAAACTTGGTTTCTAATAGTTTCTTTACATCCCAATGATATGTTGACAAATCGCTTCACAACCACGCCTACTTCCTATATACCAGAAATTTGAAGACGATCTGAATCGTTTACATTACAATATATAAAGTAAGTACTAGTGAAGATATCGGTGCAGAACTTTGCACAAACACTATGTTTATAGTGTGGCAGCCCCATTCTAAAAATCGCCGAAAACGGACCATAGGTTTTTAAGGCCCCATATATCGAACACGAGGACCTCGGTGCTTCTAACCTAATATTATGGTTTCCAACTTTCAATGGACTTTATACAATATATATGACGAATATGTGGGTCAAATTGTGTATTATATAATATAAATAGAGTTAAATAAATAAATTGCGAGAGTATAAAATGTTCGGTTACACCCGAACTTAGCCCTTCCTTACTTGTTTTTATTACATATATCGAAGTTTCGCTTACTGGAAACGTCATTATTAATTTCTTTATTTTTTTCAAATATGAACTCAATATTCTTCTTATTTAAAAGTTGTTTACCATTTTTCGATAAAGCTAATGGGGCATTCTCTGGAAAAAAAGCCACTTGAAAAAAAAGTTCTTTATTTTCTTTGGCAATGATATATCTTATAGTACATGTAAAACCTAAAATAAAACATATGGTTTTAGGTCTGTACAGATTTTAAAACACCATGTGACTTTTTTGTACAGAATTTCTCAAACTTTAAAACTGTGTATCATAAAAATTTTTAAAATTAATATTTCATAGCAAAAAAAGATTTTTTTTTTTTAATTTTTAACAATTTATGCGATCATTGCTTATGCACTATTATTATCAGATTTTAGTGTTACCCGGGATTAACGACGTGGACGTAGCAGACATTTAATCCCTTTTTGTTTTTTTTTTAGTTTTTTAATATATTTTTTAATTTTTTTGTATTTTTCAAATTTTTAATTTTTTTTTGTTTTTGTTTTTTATTTAAAATTATCACGTACTTGAATCTAATCTACGTAATAATTAAAAAAAAAAGCAAAAACCAAAAAAAAAAAATTAAAAATTTGAAAAATACAAAAAAATTAAAAAAAAATATTTAAAAATAAAAAAAAAACAAAAAGGGATTAAATGTCTGCTACGTCCACGTCGTTAATCCTGGGTTACGCTAAATTCTGATAATAATAGTGCATAAATCAATGATTTTTCAAATCTGTTCATTAGTTTTAAAGATATGGCGGTTCAAACATTTTTTTACAAAAAACTTTGGCCCCTTATAATATGGCAACCCCGCGTTACACAGACCTAAAACCATATGTTTTATTTACTATAAGATATATCATTGCCAAAGAAAAGAAAAACTTTTTTTTCAAGTGGCTTTTTTCCAGAGAATGCCCCTTATATGACAGATGATACCAGCGGGCGAAGTTGGATCTTTGCAAAAAAAACTATAGCACAGTGTTGTGCCCTTTTTTGAAAATTTGGTATGCTACTTTTGTGTTTAAATGCATATTCCTACTAATTCAAATATATATAGTTTTTCATGTTTTGCTCGGTCCGTACCACATTGAAAATTTTCAAAAATTTGGACCGATATTTAGCAAAATATAAAGCTTTTATTTTTTTCGAACATTGAACTTTGAACCTATCGATCTATCAGATAAGCTTGGTCGAAAATTGTTATACTTCATAGAAAATATAGTTTATATCGATCTTTTTGATTTTTTAGTAACTGTATGCAATAATTAATAAAAATGTTTCTCAATGAAGGCTAACTTCGAAAAACACTTAGGCCAATACCCAGCCGAGTGTTGTACAAACCAAAATTAAACAATTAGCCAAGCTTTGTTTAGAAGTCTTCGAAGTCTTCTATATTGATATATTATTATTTGTTTTATTTTTAGTATGTTTATTCCTGTAATTATAACTTTAGTTAAACTTTATAATTTTGTTAATATTACCTTCAATTTAAATGTGTAATTATTTAAAGTTTTTATTACTAAATACCGAATTTAATAAAATATAATTTTCACAATCACTGTAAATATGATTTAACTTCACTTTAAATAGCTACTGTAATACCTTAAGCATAGTATTTATAAGTTAACAGATTGTCGGAATTATTTAATTAATTCAAAGAGATTACAAATAAACTTTTATTACTTTGAACTTTGGCATTATAATTATTTATAATAATATATTAGATCGTTCATATGCATATGTCTCTTATAAAAAAAATAATTATTTAACATTTCAATGGTAAGTGTGTTATTTTAAATTTTATTTTTCAGTTTATTGTTGTAGGTCACACCATTTCAGCACAATTACTTAAGTAAATATCCCAACGAAAATCGCAACGAATTTTAAAACATCCAATTATCGAATTTGCCACGACGTGATGCCGGTTGTTGTCTGCAGATTTCGTAAAATAAATAGAGACAGAGAAATTTACAGAAAAGAAACACAAATAATTTATGTTTTTAGTATTTGAGTTAAAGAGCATTTAAATATTCAAAGGAAAGTTATAGACTATAATAGAAAATTACCAAAATATTATGAAATAAACCTTCAAGTGAACTATAGTAATTCGAAAAGTGATAATTTTTTCGATTATTAAATATAATTTAATTCTAATTTATTTTATGTGTATGAATATAACTATATAACTATTAACATATTTTTAAGTATTTTTCCGGAACTGTTTTAAAAATTAAGACAAATTTGTAAACTATTTTCGAAAATAAAAAAATATTTTTTAAGAATGACTGATGCAGATAATAATTAATCTTAATAATTTAATTTGATCTATAAACTAATATAAATAAAATAGTTGTTGCAATATAGATATTTGTTCTGCATTAAATTTTCGAACTCCGCAGTTGTCCGAAAACTCACCGAAAATTCGTTCGAAAAATTTTCGAAAATCAAGCACTGAAATTTCATTACAGGAATCTTTTAGCACTTAAACAAAAAATATATCAATTTTTTATAGTTTCATTTAATTAGAGATGGCTTTCATAAGATAGAAATAAAATAAATAAAAAATACTTAAAAGGAATTAATCAAAATTTAATTCTTTAAGCAAATCATTTTAATGACTTTTTTTTTGAATAAAATTCGATTCGATTAAAAAACAAATTTAGATTAAAACAAAAAATAAAATAAATATTTTATTCTGTTCGAATTATTTAAAATAATTTTAATGTATTCTAATAAGATAATATTGAAAGCAAATTATTATTATTTATTAAAACACTAACTTATTAAATAAATAATAATAATTTTACACACTAACTTTACAAGTATCAATATTTTTAAAAAATATATTTAAAAAAAAATATGGTTGAAACAATAATTATTTATCGGAATATTCAAAGTTAAAAAATATATTATGTTGATATAAACTTTGCTCTATTTCTTGTAGGCTAGAAAGGAAACGGTTTGTATTACATTTAAAAAATAAAGAAACGACATTGTATCACTCAGTTCGAGAATTTCCTTTAAATTCTTTACATGCAATAAAAAATTAAATAAAAAAACAAAATTCTGTTCGTACGAATTTTTTATTATTTCAGTTTGTATTATAGTCTAATAATATTTTTAATCGTATATTTAATATAGTACATGATTGTAGTAAATAGTATTATGTATAAACAAAATTAATAATAAGAATAAAGGTCGCTAATTTGCTTTACAAATGGATGCGCAGAATAACTTGCAAAAATGAAAAGAAAATAAATTTCGTAAACTTTACATAATTGATCTTGATTAATTATAAGTAATTGGCATGCAAAGGAGCTAATAATTGAAAGATTGCGTCAACTAAGGGACTCTTAAAAAATTCAATGGCAATTACTTGTCAAACTGAACGCTTTTAAAACCAACTTTAAAGTGTTTAAATAGTTAGAAATTTAACTACAACTCATTCTCAAAAGAGCAAGCATAGCTTTTCACGAATATTTAGCGCTTTTTAGAAAATTTTTAGTTTTTTTTTTTATTTATTTGTTTAAACTATATATGCCAATGCACGAGTTGAAATTGTTGTTTCCTTTACTAAATATTAAAAAAAAGCATTTTGTTATGTTAAGTACAGCTGTTGCTAAAATTTTATTTTTATTACACTCCACTTTATATTGTATATTTAGAAAATGTATTGAAAATCTTTTTGATATGGTACATTTATCGTTTATTAATATCGTTTATGTATTTAACACTATTATAATAATGTCTACTAAGTATTTTATTTTATTTTTTGTTGTTGTTATTCAGCAATCGATTTAAGCAATTAATATAAAGCAAAATACACCGCTCAACCACTGTAGTACGATCGAATCGTAGGCGAACAGCAGCAGAATAAAACATGCAAAACCAAACACATAATGGTTCCGAAGCAAAAAAAAAATATTAAATGGTTATAGTTACATGTACTTAATAAAATAAGTGCTACACTTATAGATTAATGGATATTTTTCGCACAACAAACTTGCTTGCTAACCTATGAATGGGACTTTTTTTTACAATGCCCGAAAAGAATGTTAAATTAGTCACATAATTTAAGAAGGAAAATCAAAAACTATTTATAAAATATATATTGGAATGCAGTAAGATATGCAAGTAAATAAGAACAAAAAAAAACTATGTTTTTCTTTCACTTTATCTATGCAAACGCATTGCCTTACAGGGCGCTAAGGGGCTGGGGCACATCCACACTAACGAACAGCACTAGCGCTTGAACGCTACATAACGCTAACAATACATACAAGCAGTATAACTATGGCTATACAATTAAACTTGCGTCACGCACTGCGCATATTTGTCCAGTTCGCCTCGCAGAACCTTCACCCGATCCGTCTCCTCTCGCAGTAGGCGCATCAGCTCATCGATGGTGCGCTGTTGTGACACCACAGTCGACTCCAGTTTGCCCACACGTCGCTCCAGTTCGCCTATGCGCGTGTTATCATTGCCTGCTGGCGCCGCGGTGTTGTTGGTGCGCTGTTGATAATGGTTATTAGCACCGATTGAATTTTGGCTGGACGCTGCCGTTGATGCCGCTTGAGTTGCACTCGCTGCGGTTGGTCCAGCGGTGCCGTTGGAGCTGGGCTCATTGACAACAGCCGGTGCTGGCGTAGCGTTACTCTTCATTGCTGCCGTGCGCGTTCCACTACTACCACTACCTTCTAACAACGAAGGTGACATACTGCGATTACGTATCGAAAGGCTGGTGGGTCGTATGCGCACATCATCGGCGGCGCTGGCCGCTGTGGCGTTTGGTGCCGCTGTCGTCGCAGCCGTTAGTGATGAGTCAGTGGTGAATTTATTGCTCATACTTTTGGTCATGATGTCAGCAATAGTGTTTGAGTTTAGTTCCTTCTTCAGTAGTTGTTGGCTACTCTCGACTGTCATCGATTGCTGCATAACGCTCGACGTGACCGACGACGAGGATGACTGTACTTTTGTGGTGGTGGTAGTGGTGCTACTGGCTGTATTGTTGCTGCTACTGTGACTGCTGCTGTTGCTTACGCTCGCCGTGTTGGCCGTGGAGCTGGCAAAGTGGTGATTGCTGTTCGTTACTTTGACATCATCGCCCAGTAGACGTGATGTGCGGTCGGCTGCCGCGCTAGTGGTCGCTTGCGTGCGCGGTTCCACTGAGGGTGATGTCTTCTTTTTCACTTGCGATGCCTTCAGCTCCTCCATCCAAGGCGCTTTCTTCTTTTCCCATTCGCGTGGTTTCGGTTTTGCCACGGGCTCTTCACCGGTGGAATTGTCATCGGAGGAGTGCAATTTGCCTTCCTCTTGTGAGAGCTCACCACCAGATGCACCGCCACCACTGCTGCTACCATTGAGGTAAATTGTGTTGTTGTTATTGCTTTCACCAATTATATTAATGGCCGCCGAGGGTGGTCGGCGCTTGGGCGCCTTTACGCGTCCCGCGCGCATGTCGGGTAATATGGATGCGCGTTCCAGCCGATCGAAATCGGAATCTTCACCCGCTATAGTGGCGGCACGGCGCAACACAACTGTTTCCGATTGGCTGCTCGTTGACATTTTGCTGCTGCCCATGCCATCGGCGAAATCTTGTGAAGCAGCTGTGGTGAGTTTGCTATCAGTGCTTTTCGTCTTTTGCTTGCCAAAACCGAAAAGATTGCCTGATTGATGAAGGAAAGAAAGAAATGTAAATTCCAATATTAGCAGTTTTATGCAAGCTTGCAGAATATTCATAGTACTTACTCGCAACATTCGAAACGCTCGATGGTTTCTTCGTGGTCACGGTGGGCTTCTTCGTCAGCACGGGCGGTGGTGTCTTCGTCTTCTCATCCAGACTCTCCAAACTCTTGCGCAATTCATTTTGAACTGCGGCGGCGCTTGACGACATGCTGCTGCTTGTTGTTGTGGTCGTTGTTGTAATACTACCGTTATTCGTCAATATGGTCTTTGTCTCCTGTAAGTGTTGCTGTTGGTGTTGCTGCTGTAATTGTTGCTTCTTCAGTGCCAATCGTGTGCTGGCGTCCGCCGCATTCGCCGTCAAATCTAGATTTTTATTCTCCAACGATTTGCGTTGTGCGGCAACATTGCCGCTCTGCAAGCCTGTTTCAGAGAGTATATCGTTGAGTGAATCATATGAGCCGAAACTGTCCTTACGATTTGAACTGTGCGTCGACGAATTGCTGCCCGACTTCTTGATGAACGCCTTCGAGCTGGCAGCTGTGGCGGTGGCTGCCGCACCGGTGGCTGATTTTACGCCGGCTTGTGCTGTGTTGGCGGTGGCTGTAGCATTTGTTGCTTTGGCAGTACGCTGTGGGTGCTGTGAGTCGCTCAGTGAGGTGACTAAAATGGGGGCGAAAGCGAGAGAAATAAAAATGTAACATTAAAATTTACTGTTAAATAAAATATAATTCGTTTGGTAATTAACGAAGAAGGCTAGTGTAAAAGGCTTTTAGCTAAATTAAGACAAAACATATTTATGCGTATATATGTATGTATGCAGCAGCAAGTAGAAACGGCAACAAACAACAAACCGCAACGCACTCAAACGAATGTCGCCGGCAAAGCACTAATATTTGGACGAGTATATTTGTGAAAAAAATCATTAATATACATACATACAGTAAAATGAATCAGCAACGAGCTAAGGCATTTCAAACAAAATTGACTATTAATAAACTCATTTATTTGTTTTTGCTTTTGTTTATATTTTTTGCGCTAAATTAACAGTTCACAATCAAAAAAATATATATGTATGCGTATATGTGTGTCACAGCACGATAAAATCAAAGAATAAATGCTTGATGAGAACATACTCATACAGCGAGTGTATGTATGTATGTATGTTTATCATATGAAATTTGCTAACGTTAGAACTACAATACAGCAGGGAGATTTACTGAGTGATCGATGAAGTACACAAGATAAATAAATGCGAATAATAAAATATGCGAAATACTGCATAAAATAGTATAAAGTTTTTTGAGTCATAATTTTAAACTTAAATTTATTATTAGATAATATTACTTTATGTTATTTTAGTATTATTAGAAATGTGATATCTTTAATTTTAATTATTTTAAATTTTCTGTTCGGATAAAAAATCAAGTATTTAATATATAATTATTTTTTGCCATATATTTAGAAAAAATAAGCAGATTGGCTGAATATATTAAGAAATAAAATTATATTAGTTAGTTATAAGATTTTAACTAACGATTGAAATATATTTAAGCAGAAATAAAATTACTATTATTGATTTGGATATCATTAAATAAACAAAACTCATATTATGGTAAAAATATATATATTTATATTATTTTAAGAATTGTCTAGTGATAAAAATCAAATGGAAGCAACAATTTACTATTTCTTTTTGGCTACTTCTATTCATTTAATTATCTAAAATCATAATTGTCGATATCTACATTAACTATTAATTATAGTTTTCACGATTTCTGTATATGAAATAAATATATTTTTTTTTTTTGTTTTTAATTTTTCAATAGTAAAAATGCATTGGAATTTTTTTTATTGTGTGTTTCTTGCAATTCTTACTGTTATTAGTACAATAAATTAGTTTTTACTTTTAAGAATTTACGTATACATATTCTCATAAAAAATAATTTAAATATTTGATAATGTGTTAATTTCAGAGTAATAGTAATTTTCGATACCGATTTCACAGAAAAAGCTAAATTCTTTGTTATTTCATATTAAATTGTAGTACAGCATCGTACAAAATATTTCCATATTCTTAATGTCTAACTTTAAAAAATATTAAATTTTTCGATTTTAGAGCCTAACTTAGAAAATGGGAGTATAAACGTGTTTTACTTCAGATACAATCCCCCGGAAAAAGTAAGTTTTAGACCAAATTTATTTAAAATTTCAAATTTACCAAGAAAAAAAAGTAGTTTTTGCCGCATAGTGTAATTGACACCTATGATAACGGTACTTTCAAAAAGACATTTTCTGAAAGTTTCTGAATTATTTCGAGCCCCAGTAGAGCTTCAACAGCAAACAGAACGTCCACGTATGGTTTGGGGTTGGATTTCCGATTCAGGTTTGGCTCAGTCATTTTATAAAAGAAACTTGAAGATCCTCCACAGCAGATCTATTATACAAAGCACACTATAAAGGTCCTAAACACGCCATATCAAACATTTAAATGATTACGAGGGCTGCTATATATATTTCTGGCCTCGGAATTTCTATTGGAAAGTTTGACATTTTTTAGCATAACATCACTCAGAACGTTTTGTCATTTAATCGTGAATTGTTTTATTTACAGGGAATTAAAAAATTCATATCGGCCAAAAAATGGACTTAACTCGTGAACATTTTCTTGCGATCATTTTTCACAACTTTCGACGTGGATTATCGCGACAAGAGTGCATCGATGAACTAAAATCTTTGTATGGCTATGAAGCACCATCCTATAGCACTGTGAAAAACTGGTACAACGAATTCAATCGTGGCTGACGCTCGCTCAAAGACGAATTCCGTGAAGGTCGCCAAAAACAGCCGTTGTGCCATAAAACATCGATGCCGTACGTGAACTGATAATGCAAGACCGTCATGTAACATACATACCTTCAGAAAGAGGCATGCCTATGCATTTCTCCCACCAGCATACATTCGATATTGCATGAACACCTGGCCGTAAAAAAGGTTTGTGTTTGTTCTCGTTGGATCCCGCACAATTTGACAATCGCTCAAAAAAAGGCTCAAAAAAAGTGCTTCGTAAATTGGTTTGAGCGCATGCAAAAGTGTATAAATCTTGATGGAGAATATTTTGAAAAACAATAAAACCATTTTCTTTGATAAATATTCCTATTTTCATTATTAGGCCAGAAATATATATAGCAGCCCTCGTATCTCATATTAAATTGTAATACAGCATCGTACAAAATATTTCCATATTCTTGATATCTAACATTATGTGTCATAAATAGTCTAACTTTTCTAGGTATATTTTTTTCAAACAGTAGGTGAACACGATTTAATGACTACAAGTTAATTCGTCGGCAAATTTTTCGATTTCAGAGCCTAACCTAGAACATGGGAGTATAAACGTGTTTTTCTCCGGATACAATCCCCCGGAAAGAGTAAGTTTGGCCAGAAAAAATTTCGTTTTTGCCGCCGAGTATAATATATACTTATATAGCGGTACTTTCAAAAAGACATTTTCTAAAAGTTTCTGCATTATTTCGCTGGGGTTCGAAATCAAACATAACGTCTACGTATGGCTTGAGCATGGATTTCCGTTTCAGGTTTGGCATGAGAAATATAGCACAAAACTTCTAAGCTAACTTTATAGGTCCGATTTTAGGAAGAACAATGGTTATGTATGCCGCGAAATATTAAAAACTAGTTCATTTACCTTTATAAATTAAATTAAAATAATTATGGAATTTGAATAAATTGAATTTTTTTTGTTAACAGAAGTGAGCATTCATTAATGTGTAGAATTGACATTATTCTATTCAAATATTTTCTCCAATACTGTCATAACCTTGGTATGTTTAGGTTTAACAACTTACAACTGTATTAAAACAACAGACTCCTCTTATATTAACTCTACTGAAATTATTACTTTTTTATTTATTGATTTATACAATTTTTATTGAAGGATTATGAGTGTAAACGTTTAACAAGAATACCAAATACCACTGCTACATAACAACTTTTCTATTGTACTTCAATTTCAAGTATTAATAAAATTGATGTAAAAACCAGTTTCAACACAAATATAATAAATACCAACAAACACAAAAAATCTAACTCTATAATTATATACAAATATTAGAAAAGATACAACAAAAACATATTTTTTCTAAAGCGCACTCAAGTCAAGCGGCGAAATGACGACATTTTATTATAATTTTTTTATTATTGCCACTTTTTTTTGTAATATAATAACAAGAAAAAGGCAGCAAATTGAAAAATAAATCATATTCAACTGCGAAATAAAATATTAATTGAGCGTTGGCGGTATGAGGCGCAGACGCATACTCATACGCAGCGCTTCAAGACGAAAGAAGAAGCGACTTCAACAAATTATAAAAACAAATACTACTTTTAATGAAAAGCAACACAATTTGAATAACAATAACAACAACAACAAAGCGCAGTAAAGTAAACATAACAACAGGTTGGTCAGCAGAAAAAAAATGCAACAACAAAAAATGGATGAGAGAAAATGAACACTCAACACTTTCCAGACAAAAGCGCTTCTTTTAAAGGTCACTCAAACACAAAAGCACAAAGAAGAAGAAGACAATAAAAATAAAATCACAAAAAAAGAAATAAAAAATAATAAAAACTTTACACAAAAATGGTGGCTGAGTCACACGGCAATTCAAAACACGTAGCACGAATTAAATTCGAAATGGAAATCGAAATTGAAACCAAAAACCAAAACGGTAAGAAGCGAAAATTCAATTCTTCACACCAAGGTGCTTATAAAGAAATGTGGAAATGAGACGTTGAGGCAACAAAAAAAAAATGCGCTACGCCTTGTTGACTATGCGACAATAAACGAACGCTAAACGCGGCATATTATGTGTTGCAGACAAGACAAAGCCACAAAAGGTGATTTCGAATCACTCAAAGGCCGCCTGGCGCTGCCACTGTCATTAACGCTGTTGCCACAACAACTGCTTTGTTGTAGAAAAATTACAAATTCACACAGCTAAATGATATTTAACAAGTGCACAACACACTTCCTCAATTTAAATATGTTTCAATTTAAAGCATGAGGAAAACACTTAACATACTTTCACTGAGACAAGCAACGCGAACGCTTTTCTATTATTATGCAAATACTCGTGAGATTTATGGCGTAATATATGTATATATATGTATAATGCAACAATTAATTAGGCAGTTTGTGGGTGTTTTGGACTGAATAATATTTGTCAGTAATTAACTACACAAACGCGCTGAGCGCACAACCGCAACTAGCTGGCCGACTAACCGTTAGAGGCTTTCGAACGCAACAAGCCAGCAGGTTAGCGGGCTAGCAACTGAAAACTAGCGGGCGAACGAGTTGTTGAAATCAAATACAAAAATAATATATACAGAGGAAAAAAATTCATTTATTTTATTCATAAAAAAAAAAATAAAAAAAAATTAAAAAAAAATAAAATAAAGAAATTAAAAAAAAAATAAAATAAAAAATTAAAAAGTAATAAAATAGCATTATTAAAAACATAAAAAAACATAATTAAAAAATAAATAAAAATAATAAATATTAAAAAAAAATTATAATAACAACAAATAATAAAAATGAAATAAAATTTTAAAATAAAAATAAAAAATAAGCAAATATTAAAAACAAATATATTTAAAAGTATTAAAAAAAATTATACCACAAAATCTGTTTAAAGTGCATAAATTTAACTTGAAAAGAACTTATACTAAAGAAGTCACTCAAAATTTTAAATTTATACTAACAAAAAAAGCTTTGGTTCAGAATTTATAAACATAAAAAAAATTAAAAAATAAAAAAATATTAGAAAATATAAAATTATAAAAACTTAACATTATTAAACAAAAGTAATAAAGAAATAATTAAAAAATTAAACAAAAAAAGAATTATAAGAATAATAAAAATAAAAAAATTATTTTAAATTATATGAAAAAATATTCCATAAAATCTACTAAAAGTGCCTGAATTTAACATTAAAATAACTTCTACCAAAAAGTCACTCAAAATGTTTATGCAGACAAAATTAAAAAAAAAAATATATTATCTCAGAATTTTATTAAAATAAAAAGAGTGTGGAAAAAACTCGCCAATCAACTGCTGTTGCAAAATTAGATGAAATCACGTCGTCGTGTATTAGGTAAGCGCGACACACCTCACACTTGATCGTGCGCACATTTGAATAAATATATTCACATATGCATATAACTGGACACACCAAGTGCCTACTCGCACCTCTCATGTACCGATAGCACACGCAAGTCCGGTGCAATCAAATCGAAACAAAAGACTTTGGCGACAAACTGGCTTCAGCTGTACTGTACACAGTGGTGGGCATCAAATTAATATTCACATTAGATATACATTTATTATTACACGTACACACGTGTACAGTTTTAGGAGTTACTTTTTTTGAAATGATTCAATATTTTTCGCACATTTTGGTCATTTTCAAATGAACAAAAAATATACAAAAAGCGTATCCGCCGAATATTGGCACCTTGACCTTATTCGGTGCGGCAAATCACATTTAACTTTTTGAAAAACGGTCCAAAACTCGCTTAGTTGCTCCGTAAAATCATACTAAAGAGTTCTTTAGTTTAAATATTTTTAAATCATTTCAGAATTTAGGAGCATAAAGGAGTGATTTATCTATGATATGAAATTGAATAGAATTTAAATATTATTATTTTGTTTGAAATGAGTATTGAGATTTTCGGACTTTGGACGAAGATTGTATTATTTTTATCCTAAAATGATATCAGTATATGGACATTATTCCTTAGGATCTACACTGACGCCATTGAAAATGAAATTTTCTCAAACTCAATATGCTATAAGAGAACTGAAGAAGCTTTCGGTATTAAAGAAGAAAAAAGCATTTAGACTTTCTAAGGTTCTGCTAGAATGAATGAAAACAATTGGGCCTAATCATTGAATCCGCAGCGAATTCGGTTTCGATACGAAAAAGATTTTCAATTAAAAATGTTCATGCAATCATTGATTCCATCGATAAACTCCTTTACCAAAAAGTGAGAACGTAAAACTGATTTATCGACATTTATCGACAAATTTGATAAATTAAGTTGTCTGTGCTTTTTGCTTCATTAAAAAAATTAAAACTGACGTCCTCATCAAGTGAACTTAAATTTACTTAAATGAAGAGCCCACTCGTTAATTTTAAATATACGTTGTACGTTTCCGTTATTTTTTTTACTTCAAAATCAGTTTCATACTATAAATAACACATAATATATACACGTGATGCCTTTACACATTTTCCTTCATCCAGTTTTTCCTGGATAGGAGAGCCTATACCGTTTAATTATTGTAAAATTTCTTCGCAAAAAGTATTTAATTCGCCTAAGGCTCTTTGAGAAAATTCTCTCGCTATTTCGGGAGGGCAACTTTATATCAACTTCTCTTCTTCTTTATAGCAACTTCTAAACACCTTAAACCTTAGTCTGTTCTCGTCTCTAAAATACCCATTTAAAATAGTATTTAGTCCGTCATCACTAATTGTTTACATAAAATCTTCGATATAGTTCATTTCTTTTAAATTTGTTTTAATTTTCCGCAACTCACTCACGAACCGATATATTTCGACCAAAATTTTCGATTTTGCGGATTCAAAGATTTCGTAATTAGCGACATCTCTTGGCCGCGGAATGTTTTTTTTACGAGTCGGTCAGTGAGTTCAATGTGATCGTAAATTTTATTTTCGAAGCGGATTCAATGATAAGGCCCATTTCATCCTTCATCACATTTCTATGCCCACCACTGTAGTTCATGCTACAAGACCGACTGAATGTCCGCATAACAAGCACTCGCACGCATTCATCAAACCAAATATGTCATGTATGTAATTGTAGTAATAACAACAATTTGTTGGGGCGCCAAATTTTTATGGACACTGCACGAATGAGTTGGTCTTCCGCATAAAAACCAAATATTTTATATCACACTTTGCTACAATTAATGCAACTACCCGAAACAATAACACACGATGTTCTTCGTTGGAACATGTTTGGTGGAAAGGGAGCCACCTGACCGCACTTTCAATACATACTCGTAGTAGGCATATTGTACCCTCCACTGGAGCATACATATATTTGTATGTAGACACTCAAACTTTTACCGTTTTACATTTTCGGCACAGCAGGTGTTTCAGCTGAACGAATAAACTAATTGCTGATGTTAAGTAAAAAGCGCTTTGCAAGCGTTTTCAGTACACTTTTGGAGCACTTTTAATACAAAGTAGTCAGTAAAGTACTCAGCGGCCTTCAATTTACGCGTAGTAGACCAAAAATAATGCAAAATAACACAATTGAAATGAACACTGAATGTGTAACACAATAAAACTTCGGCGTACCACAAATATTTGCGACCGCGGCGCTACGGCACGGACTCCAAGCTCTACGGACACCGGATGCACTCACACTCACTGATTTGACCGAATTTGTATGTTGTTGATTGTTTATTGGTGTGAAACCGCTGACATTAACTACAAGAAATTATCGCTGCACACAAATCGGTGGCTAAAAAAAATCGAAAAACCAAGCCAAACAAATCGAGCGACCAAATGAACGCGCTGCCAAATGCAAATACAACTAACTGACCAACAAAACCAGCGCACAAACGCGGCGGCGGCGGCGAAAATACTAACAAATAGACAAACAAAGCAAAGCATGTGATAAACAATCGAAAGAAAACCAAAAGTGTTACACTCAATTGCCATAGTAAAGAGCGTGAATAAATCAAAAAACGCTCGCTTGTAACGACGCGCGGCAGCGTTAAGCTAGAGTCAACAATAGCTGTCAGCAGCGTTAAGCCCTCGCAGTGCTAGTAGACGTCATGGCAGTGGCGCGAGTAAGTTATCCATTAGCGAGCAGCATTTAGCTGTCAGCTAGCCAGCCAGTGAGCTTGTCAGCCGATGATGTAAGAAATTCGAGGGCAGCGCTATTATTGAGCGTTTTCATTGCGGCGATTTGAGCGTTTTTTTTTCTTCCTATTCTTCATTACTTTTATTGAATTTCTCAAGTCTTATTCCGCTTACTCACAGTTCAGTTTTAAGTTAAGAATTTTGTGCACAAAACAAAAGCGTAAGTAACAACGCAGCAAATGAGGGTGTGGGCCAAAGAAAATGCTGCGTATAATGCAGACACAAAAAGTAAACAAGAAAACGTGTGTGAAAGAGAATTCAAAAAAATTTATATATTTTTGTTTAAAACCTGTTACAGTGGCTCATGGTAATAGATCAGGCGGTAAGCGCTGGCGTCGACGTCAACTTTGTTAGCGGCGCTGTTTACGCTGACTTAATTATTTTCTGACGCTTACACACAAACATACGTAGTAGATGTATATTTGTATCTGCCAAGCATACGTAAGCTTGTTAAGGCAATTGTTCTTAAATTTTTACATATGAAAGACATTTTTGAAATTTAGACACATAAACACACAAGTATTTAGTATATTTGGCGATTTCATTTGCAGAATTCTTTTGTTTTTACGTTAACTGTAGTATGTTTTTTAAATTGCCAATAATAAAATATTGTAAGCAAAAACAGTTGTTTTATAATGCCTTAATTTTATAAATGTGTGTTAATAGCTTTATGACTACATGAATAACGGTTTGGAGTGTGTTGAGGAATATTAGGGCGAATACAACTGTGATGCCATATTTTACAAATTAACATATTAATTTAAATTTGCAATATGGTAGAATTCACAAGCTTAATTAGTACCGATTGCCTAGAATAATAATATGAATGAAGCTTCATTATTTTGGTTTATGCAATTTTACCTAAAACTATACTATTTAGTTTGTATTCAGGAGAGTGAGAGGTCCCGACCGATTCAATTTGGTTATACTTACGCAAATTTAATTTAATAAAAGTGGTCTGCAGTGAAATAAAATAAGAATACGGCACAATTGACATGGATTCGGAACTAACAAGGATGCATCGGGAATTCTAAGGTTACAACTTTGCCTATTCTGGACTATTAGCAAATTCAAAATTAAAATACCCAAATCTCACCCAATTTAGGAGGCTCGGGGTAACTACATTTACAACCTGATTGAACCAACCTACAAAAAAAATTTTTTAAAAATATAAGGTCTACAACTTTGCTTCCGCCGTTTTCCAATAGATGTCTCTAGGGTCAAGCACTGGTCGAATAAATCGATTTTTTTTCTCGATCGATCTTGGACATTTGTGTCAACATTAACCCAACAAAATATTTGTAGAGATCTGTTTGCATCCCAAACTTATACTCTACTGAAAATGTCACTTTTTGAGCCGAATTTTCGATATTCGCGGGAAATTTTGCTTTTCTTTTTTAATTCCAAGAAAAGTGCGGCTGAGGCTCATCGACATTTGTAATCGTTTTTATACAAAATAAAGCCTTAAATTTACAAAAAAACGGCGGAAGTAAACTTGTAGACCTAATATAAAATTACTAGAAAGTACTAGGAGGAGGCTTGCAAAACAATGATTGTCAATGAAGTTTGAACCGAATCGGAGCGTTGTTATGATACTATAAACTCCCAATTGGTTCACTTGTCAGTTTACCAAGCTTTTGCCTATTAGAACAACGAGCAAAAAGAACACATCGCTTTGTGTGAAACTTGAGGGTTTTAAGCTACTATTTTAATGTTAATCAAAGCTGAATAAATTCCACGAAAGTTCACTCCGTCTTTTAGGTATCGCTTTAGGTAAGAGTCATAGTCTTCCTGCGACCATAAATAGTATTGAAGGTTAAGGATATCTTATTCGACATGTGGAAACCTTACACCTTACTTCGATATAATTTCAACCGTAAATCGCGTTAATTAGCAAAATCCAATCGAATTTCATCCAAGATCCAAGAAGCACCATTTCATGATCAAAGAGTGAGTATAAACGGATTGGAGTTTGCACCAAAACTATATATTTTTTAAAAAATAAATGGAATTAGTCAAGGGAAATAGATACAGAAAAACCCTCTAGACGTTTCATATCGAAGGGAGGTTCATATTGGATTTCACATCATTTATTTTTGTAGGGTTATTTATATGTTTAGATCACTAACGAGCTGAATAGAAATATTGGTTTCGAAATAGCTGCTAATCGATATATCATTAAAGATACTGGAAAGCAAAACTAGATAATTTTTCAGTAGCCAATTAAGGCGAGTACTTAATTGATGTCGAATACAATAAATAGTTAAACTACCAAATTAAAATAATTAATAAATTAAATAAATTATTTAATATTATATAAATATTATTATCTTATACATTGTATAAAATTCGAATTTGAATTTTAAAAAATGCATTTAGAATTATCAATTATCTAATATTTTCTTAATTCGAACAAAACTTGTTTATGATTTGCAATTAAAGGAATACGCAAAACCCATTAATAATTAAATGCAGAAACCTAATGAACTAATTTTTAATAATCAGCCATAATTAGCGAAGAAAAACTTTCGGTTTTGTTTCATTTCATTTATGAAAAAAAGTAGAAAAAAAAAATAAAATAATGAGCAAAGCAAAAACAATAAACAGGGTTAAAAATCAATTTTTGTTAAGGTATCTGACATATAGCAACCAGTCGACGAACGTAACTGTAAATACACCATTGGGACAATAACAGAGAAACAGTAATAGCAACAAACCATTTTAACTGTGACAAGGAAAAAATCAATTTTTATTATTAACTGGTTTCATGTTTGCAACAACGGCGACTGCAACGATAACGGCAAAAATTGTAAGCTTCAAAATAAACGCTATGTAATTAATATACAGTACAAATAAACACATACACATTTAAAAACTACGAATAATCATACAATTTTAATAAAAATATTAACTGAACGGCAACACAGCGGCTGAGAGCTGGAGACCACAACAGAACCGGTACCGAGACAATAACAATAACAATAACAATGCAAAAATGCAAAAACAAACACACGCCGCAATTGGCAACGACAAAAGTAAATGCAATAACTCTAATACAACAACAAAGAAACAAAAAATAATGACAAAGCTACAAAATAAGTAAACAAAGCGGCAATAATGTTGGCGATAATTTAGGCGCGCAGCTCCACCAATTGTACGGCTAGCTGACTGGCTGTGGCTGTGACTGTGGTGTGGCCTGCTGGTAAGCCGTCTAGCTCTTTGGTTAAGACAAAATGTGGTTTACGGCAAAGAGGCGAGTCAATTCACGTATCTGCAGACAGCAACATCTTGCTGAGCTGCAACATTTAAATGTCAAACGAGGACTGCATTGTTCGATATAAATTCACTAAATTATAGTAAACACACATAGTATATAAAGTAGGAGCGCCCAGGGTGGCGCTAGTAGATTTTTTAACATCCTACACGAATCTCAGAAAGTAATAGTAGTCGCGTTCACTTATGCTCTCTGACCCGACTTCGAAAACAGTATTGGACTGCAGAGTAACACATTCGATGTGGGAAATTCTCAAACAATTAGTATCCAAATCTCCTGAAAACACCAACAACAACAACAGCAATAATAGATTTCAAACATATTTAAAATATTATCCAAGTTGCTCATTATATTGATTGTTGTTGTAGAGGTTACTCAAGCCTGCCTGAAACGACAAGTCTAGCCTAATTGTCATCGAAGTCATCTAACGGGAGGACCAGGAAACGAGCTGTTTCGATAGAGTTGGACCAAAGGGAAAGGGAGTTAGATGAGTAAGGTTAAGGGCGGCATGCAAAGAGGTGGTTAGTGTCATGCGGGGACTCTTTGCATGCAGGACATATGTTGAATATGTCAGGGCCTAGTCTGGATAAGTAGGAGTTTAGTCTGCTACAGTATCCAGAACGAAGTTGCGCAAGGGTCACTCTAGTTTCGCGAGGCAACTCGAGCTCTGTGTCTGCAGCGGGGGGTGTTGTTTCTCCAAGTACGCCATTCACGGGGTGGGAGTCAATGAAGGTGTTAATAGCTCCTCTGTGAATGGCGTTCAGTGCTTGTCTATAGTTAGTCGCACCCGAAGTCCTGTCGGTATAGTCTTTTAGGTCGTCGACGTATTTCAGGAAGATACTCTTGATGGGATGCTTCCAGTAAGTAACTGCAGGGTTGATTTCTGCGAAAGCATCCCAACAGAAACTGTTGTGTAATCATTACGTTATGCTCCTTGACAGGTAGCATACGGACCTCATTGTGAAGGTGCTCGACGCGAGACATCAAGAGGCAACCTGTGGCTGTTCGGAGGGCGGTATTTTGACAGGTCTGAAGCTTCCCCATTTGCGTCCTTAGGACCATTAGATTGATCTTTGTTTATGCCTCTCATTTTATTCTCACTTTTAAGCTTGAAATTAGAGTCTTCTCTGAATGTCTTTAAAAATACCGAGCAGAAATAGGAAACATGTGTACCAAAATGGGTCGTAAGGTCAAAGTTCGAGAAAAAATGTGTATTATATACCAGGTAAGTTAGAGATATGTAATTAGCAATATATTTTTCAAATCAGCATCTGTTTAATTGAGGGATTTCATATATAAACTTATTACATTTTATATGAATGTAATTTACGATTGTTTCTCGCAAAGATTATAATGTTACGAAGATTAATCTCACATGTTGAACCCGTCTTAAACCGTGGCCTAGAACTTTTTAATAATAGTACTTAAATAACTTCAAGGGAGAGGCGGCACAGATTTTTGAGAAAAGGTAATCTATATAAAAAACCAAATAAATTTATGTATTTATTTAATCTTATCAAATTCAGCAAAGCAAACTTTAAGCATAGCAGTAGCAAATTAACAGACTATGTGGTAACTAATGTAACTACGGAATAATAAACCTTATTCAAGGCAATAATAATATGTTCGAGGAACTCGAAGTATCTACAAATACATCACGCAACTTTGAGGTGCTACATTTGTCCACTATTCTAAATCTAACTTAATAAATAAAGACAACAAAAACAACCAGCTAACTACAGTGATTAACTGGTGATAAACTCTCTAGCAAACGATATTTGTATGTTTATAAGCACGGCACTATAGCGACTCACTGTATATGTTGTTATAAAGTTATAATAAAATAACCAAACAAAAAAAAAAGATCAACTAAGAAATCCAAAAAAATTTAAATCAAACAAAGATAACAATAACAAATCTATTACTGTATAGCCATAGAAACAATATACGCGCACAGAGTGGAAAAACTCGTTTACATACAAATGTACGTATTGATAAAGTTGGCCATGCGCGAGCCTAAAATTTCAATGGATGATCTTTCCTGCATTGCATCGGCGGCTATCCGGTTGTCGCATCCAAATGCGTTCATCGTAGAATATATCGCCAACAACAAGTAGATAAGTACATACATACAGTTGTTGTTATCGGGTGTGTGTGTGTGCATGTTTGTGTGTCGTGTATTAAGTCATTGGTAAAATGAGAGTATAAGAAAAGGAATATTTGTGTGATGTTTATTAGTATTTTAATTCTAGTAGTTGAATGTATGAATAGAAGATAAGTACTTATATTCGTTGTGTGAGAGGATGATCGCTTACAAAATATTTATCAAAGTGAAGCTTATGAATTATGAATGATGAAATTCATCCATGAGTTCTGGCCGATTGACTAAACAAACATAGAGTGTGGCAGCACATTTATGCATCTTAAAAAGTTGAAAAAAAAAACAAATATACTGGTGCTTTTTTAGCTTGCACAAAAACAAAGAACGTTTAAGTAAATTCTCCAAACAGTTTGTTTGCATACGATTCTCTTCGCTGATGACTGTTATGAAAACGAAGCTCACTCGACTGTCGCACAGTGATTCGATTGAAGATAAAACAGGAATAAATATGTTTGGAAATATATTTAATTTTTTTATGAAAATCTCAAAGAAATTAAATTAAATAAAAATTTAGATCTATTACAACTTAGTCGTAAGCCTATAATTTTTTAATCATATTTAAAGTTAGTGCTTTCAAAAGGCACTGAAAATATTGGAAAATTTAAAAAAAAAAATAATTAAAAAAAATCATAATTTCCGTTATTTAGGTCGAGAAATTATTGTACTTAAAAAATTTTTATTAAAGAAATATTTTTCTTTATGGAAAAAAATTTCAAAAATTTCAAAAAAAAAAAGAACTTATTGTACTTAAAAAAATTTTATTAAAATAATATTTTTCTTTATAGAAAAAAATTCAAAACTTCAAAATGTTAAGATATTTTGAGTCATTTTTAGGAGCTTTCTGGCATCACTAAGACCTCAAAAAAACTTAACCTCAAAAAAATTTCTACTAGTGTATGATACACTTTAAATTCATAAATTCAAAAACTTAATATTTTTGAACGAATATTATCAAAAAAAACTCAACGCTGTTGATCTGTCACCATTTAACTACAAAAATTTTATATTGCATATTAAAAATCGAGTTGAAATTTCAAATTAAAAGCTAAAGATATTATGGTTATACGGCCCACTGTGCGGTGACGGCGCGCTTTAAATGCAATTTGTAGTGCTTCGTGAGTATGGGTGTATGTAAATGACTGTGTGTTAAAATGAAGTGTTGATATTTTCACGACGGTGTAGACATATTTTAGTCCATATATGGCAACATAAATACGTGCATACAAACATACAGATTTAAGTGTTTTCGAAAAAGCAGAATTCCGTCTGACGATTGCCTAATGATTGAAGAATGTGCATTTACATTTCAAATTGTCAACAGTATTAGCATATGAAATTGTTGAAAAATGTGTAAAAATCAATTTGTAGTATTTCTTGTTTTAGTTGTGAATCTTTACGTTTTTGTTGTAATACCATATATACAATGGGTTGGATATGATGTAAATATGTATGCGTGTAGTTATGTATGTTTTTACGAGATATTACAATATTTACAATGACATTTTATGTATAAGGCCTAGTGGATCATTACATTGGATCACTTATTCTTACGACAACGGGTTAATATTTTGTAATCTAACAGTGAAGCTATTGGAATACAGACTACTGTATTTTACGATGTATTCATAACCTCACAAATTTTACTATATAACTTTTCATCAAAAAAACTTTTGTTGATTTCAATTTATCATAAAATGTTCAAAGAATCAAGAGCTCCATATTTTTCATTTTTTTTCCACAGTTTTTTTATTATGATCACATAATAAAACAGTTAATTGTTGTTAAGGTCACATTAATATCTCAAAAATATATTATTTTCCAAAAAAATAAAATCCAAAAATATAACTAATTTTAGTCTCTCTTACAACTGTTGTATACACCTATTCCATCACTGCACAAATACATTTGCCACATCACTGTAGCTTCTCCTGCTTAAATTTTATTATTTACAGCACCTCACAATTATATCAAAAATATGCACTAGACAATGAAATGCGTCATAAACACACACAGAGAGTTTAAAGAATGGTGCATACAAGCATACACTGCACACAGCGCACACATACATATGTACATACCTTCTAGCAGTTTAACGAAATTATCAGGAAATACACCAACTTTGCCATGCAGTTCACCCTTCCACCAGCCTTTATCCGGCAATTCCATGCTGATGATGGTGATGATTTCGCCAACTTTCAACTCCAGCTCATCGTCATTTTGCGGCGTATACGGATACTCAACGCGACAGTATTCCCGTTGCGGTTTCGGTGGCAACGATGGTGCAATCTCATCAACGACGGCGGCGGCGGTTGCATTGTTGCTTGTGCCCGAATTACTGCTAACACTACTGCTATTCAATAGATCCTCTTTGGAACTGTGAAAACTAATGCGATTCATTTTCTTCGTTGTTGAAGAACTGGCGACGGTCGCAGTGCTTGTTGTGCTCGACGTTATGGAACTACTGGCGCCGACATGCGACTTCTCCACCGTTGCTGTTGTGGCTGTGGTCAATGCTGATTTTGCTACGGATGTGGCAGCAGCAGCAGCAGGACCGGCTGCTGGTCGCTTACTGGCAAAAATAGGTGATGGCTCAATAACGGTTACGAAATTCGATGGAAATACGCCGACTTTGGTTTTTAAACGTCCACGCCACCAGCCTTCCTCGACCTAAATGTTGGAAAATAAAGAAAAGTATATGAAAATCATGTGGAAAATGTGAAAATTCTATGAATGAGCAGCATACACATGCATTAATGTTAGTGTGTTTGTGTACAATATGCCAGCTTGAGCAACAATAGCTATGCTCTTCTGCGCCTATCTACATTTTTTTCACTTTGCACCAATCGTAACTGTCAAAGTGACGTAAATGTTTGGGTAAATAGTTATTGGCGCTGCTACATAGTTGCCGACTAGCTGACTGCTTACAAATACATATGTATGCGTTAAGTATGTATGTATATGTATACCAACCTCCCCAAGGAATTCAATGACATCACCCACGGCCAGCGACAGTTCGTCGTCATTGACTTGTGTGTAGCTGAATATGACTTTGCAGCGGCGGTTGGCTGTTGCGGACTTATCCCTGCAAAGATAATAAGAATGAAGAATAAGAAATGAAATATTTAAAAAACAACAAAAATAAACTACACACATGCTACAAAGAGTTAAGTGATAAGCGAGTTGTGGTGTGACTAGTGCTTTTGTAGCGAGTGTTAAGTGTGTGTATACTACTTGTTTAGGAATTTAGAATTTGTAAAGTTACATTATTCTAAAACAATGCATATAATACCGATTTTATCAATATTTTCTCAAAAAATTATGAATTTACAAATATGTTTTAAGCTCTCTTATCGCTTAAACGCAACGCTTCGACGAATACCAACCTCATTGTGATTTTATTTTCGTCGCTGTTATCAACAATCCGCACAAAATTATCCGGAAACATGCCCGTTTTGCCAGTGGAATGCAGTGTGCCTTCCCACCAGCCGCCCGGCATTTGTTTAATGTTGTGTATGAGCGCCCCTTTGACTAAGTCCAGCTCATCGGGTTCCTTTGCCTCGTAATCATACTCAACAATGGCGGAAACTATAAAGTAAATAAAAAAAAGAACATCGATTAAACGTTTTGTTTTTCATAATTGTGTGTGTGTTTTTTTATGTTGGAAGAAGTAGAAGAAGAAGAAACTAGCAACAATTTGTAGCAATGCTTTTTTAATGCAAGAAAGAATGCCTTAAAAACTTAATTAGAAAACAGACCGAGTGCGTACATTAAATACCGTAAAATGGAGTAAATGAGTTAATTTGAAATACAACGTCGTCACACCAACGCTAACACCTAATCTTACCAACCAGCCGCACGCCGTAGTCGTTTGTAATCGTTTGGTGCGTAATTGTTTCTGCCGTCGCATTGCCACAATTAAGTGGAGATGGTGTCGAAAGCAAACCCCATAAACATCAATTAAACGCGGCTAAGCCACAAATAAAGTGTGTTGAACTCAAGTTAAAGCAGATACCGCAACGTGAAAGCCCTATAAACAAATGAATGTAAGATTGTATGTATGTATATGTGTAAAATTCCATAGTAAACCCTTTGCAGTCTAAGGAATTTCAAATTAAATAAAAAATGCAATGACCTCTTGTATATAACCTCAAAAGTGTAAGAAAAACAATTTTACACAAAATTTGGACAACCTTGATGACCAACACATTTAACTAACAAAATCGAGGAACGGATAGCGAAAAAAATCGGAGAAATCCGTAGGACCAGAGATGACATATAAAAAAACCCAAAATTATGCACAAACATTTTTTTTGCAAACATCATCAATGGATGACCCACGATGATATATGACATTTCAAAGAATCTAAAAGAATCGACGTGAGTGAAAATGGAATGACTTGTCTATATATGGTGGTTCATATTTATGGTATAAAGTCCATGGAAAGTTAGAAATCCTATTATTAGGTTTGAAGCACCGAGGTCCTCAAGTTCGATATATGGGGCCTTGAAAATTTATGATCCGATTTCAGCGATTTTTAGAAAGGGGGTGGTGCCACACTATAAATGCAGTATTTATACAAAGTTCTGTTTCGATATCTTCACAAGTGCTTACTTTATATATTGTAAAGTAAACTAATCAGATCGTCTTCAAAGTTCTGGTATGTAGGAAGTAGGCGCGGTTGTGAACCGTTTGGCCTATTTTCACAAAATGTCATTGGGATGCAAGGAAAATATTACAAACCGAATTTCACTGAAATTGGTCAAGTTGTTTCGGATATATGGTTTTTGACCCATAAGTGGGCGAAGCTACGCCCATTTAAAATTTTGTATACCAATTTGAATGCAGCACTTCTGTACCTTCTTAATGATGAAATTTAAGTTTTCTGGTGTTTTTCTTTGCTGAATTAAACCATTTTTAGTGGTACCTAAAAGAAACGACTGTAGAGATTTTGGTTGATATAGCTTAAGTAGTTCACAAGATACGTACAAAAAACCTATTTAGAGAGGAGGGGGCACGACCTTCCTAGTGCGATCATTTGTACGAAATTTAACTTTTATAACTTTGTTTATGACTTAGTTATGACACTTTATATGTTTTCGGTTTTCGCCATTTTGTGGGCGTGGCAATGGTCCGATTTGGCTCATTTTCAATACCAACCTCCTCATAGTGCTAAGGAATATGTGTACCCAGTTTCATTAAGTTTCAATTTTTACCCAAGTTATCGATTGCACGGACAGACATCAGGATTTCAACTCCACTCGTCATGCTGATCTTTTATATATATATATATATAACATCATATCTAACTCTTTCATTTCTGTGTGACACAAACAACCGTTATGTGAACAAAAGTATTACTTTGTGCAACATGTTGAGAGAGTATAAAAATTATATAAAGACAGATAATGTTAGTTTCGGCCAGTTACTTTTGTTTAGAATTTGCTAGTTCATAAACTAGTTCATTCGAGAGAAGGGCTTCTTCTATACTAATGAAAGTTTGACAGTTTTAATTATGTCTTTATCATTCTTAAGAAAGTAGATCATTTTCCAGTGCTATATAATTTTAAAAAATTGTTTACGTCCCTCTACTGCACTTAGCTTTATAATTTTATATAGTAATGCTTATCCGTAACACTTAAATGGAAAAATATTTTTCACACTTTCTCATGTTATTATTTTTATTTGTTAGCTGCAAGCGTCTTGTTTAACACTTGTAACAGCTGCTTTTATTGCACAAAAATAAATAATAATCAAAACAAATAAAATAACTTAAACCACTAACCGCAAAAACAATGAAAAAATTGTTGCATTTGTGGATATATTTGTTGCGTTTTTCCAGAACAACAGTCATCTTACGTTTAAGTCAAATGAGTATATTGTGTACACATGTATATTAATGTGATATTTTAAACTATTTTGCCTATACAGCGTGTGCTCTTTATAAATACATATGTACATACATATATATTTAATCAAGAAAGGCTTAGTCAGCTACGTGAAAATATCGCCGCTTTTGATTTATATGCCCAGTTATTGCATGTAGCACCTTATTTCGAATTTGCATGAGTTCCCATTAAAATTCTATTCGAAAACCAGTATATTAGCTGCCTTCAGAAATTGAACTCGATTTAATTTTAGACATAATAAATAAACTGTACAAAATGGAATTGAAAATTTTATTTAATTTCGCTGGGATAGGTTCTGAGAGTAGTGTCCGTTAGGTAATTAGAACAGTCCCGGTCTCCGAAAAATGTCGTACTTTTGTTGGGAAATATTATCTGTCGATACAGCTATTCAAATACGAGGATGATCCGATCAAATCAATTTTTTGCATTTTCGTTAAGAGTAAAATCTTAAAAATATTCTCACAGCGCTCAGGAACTCCAACACACTAGTGTCAAACTTTAAATGTGTTTATCTCAAAACTATGTTAAAAAAAAAATTCCTGAGGCCGCCATTTTGTTAATTTTGAAAAAAAGCTTCGGATCAGGCCCAGGATTATCTATTTATAAAACTAATTTATTTTATCCGATTGATTTTAGATAAATCTCCAAGGACTGATGATTGTCACCGCAAGCACTTTTTTTCGAAACTAGGTCAACACAGACAGCTATAACTTTGGAAATTATAAATTTTTTTTTCGAATTTTCGTGACTTTAAGTCAAAACATTGTATAATAATGCCTTTTGTATTACTTTTGTAGAATAACATGATTTAATAGCAAAAAAAATTACTGAAAATCCTCATTTTTTCGTGTCTCTGTTTACCCCTAACGCCTTAAGACTACTCGCCCTATAGCACCACTATCACATGAGAAATAATACTCGTAGAAGGCTACTGCAAAAATTACAACCGTGATGCTATAGCACAGCACTGTTTGACGTAGTTTAAGCGCCATCTAATGAGTTTCGGTGTCATTTCGTGGCCGTCGACGAAGCATGGCTCCACTGGTACACACCAGATCCCAAGAAAATCGAAAGTTAACTTCACTCAGCGAACCTACGACGAAAAAGACAAAACTATCGGATTTACAAAAACTTCTCTGTTTAGCGAAGAAAAATAGTTCTTACAAATTAACAACGACTTACGCCCCCACTAAATTCGTCGAATTAGGACATGAACTGCTAACTTTTCCACCGTATTCTACAAATTTGACAACATACCTCATCTTTTTATTTACAAACTTAAAAAATTCACCAGTAGAGCAATAATCTGAGTCAAATGAGAAGGTTATGGCCGCCATGTTGGGTGTTCAGACACCTTAAGGAAGTTTGAGCATCCCTGGGTTAAGTGTATCGAACCAAACGAAGACTATGTGGACAAATAAATCGCAATTTTCTTCAACTTATTAATTTTTCTTCATTAGATTAAATACTTATCGGACTTTTTTAGAGCTTATGATACGCACCTTGATATTATTCGCAAAATCGAGGCACCAAAAAAATTTAAGTACGACTTCGATTATCGAAGCTTGAAAATGATGGCAATATCGACGGATCATAGCCGGATGAAGGCGATTATAAATAAGAATATTTAGTCGGAAACTGGAACCGAACTCGGTACCTAACCCGAAAGACTTTAAGAGTAAGTCAGCCAGTGGTCATAAGTTCGATTGAAGTAGAGTTTAGAAGTTTTTTTTTAATATTATGGAAAGTTTATGACTTTATGAACCTAAGTAGTTAGCGTAAAAAATGGAATGATGTAAATGAATATTTTGTTAGCTATTTGTTTACAAACGATGCTCTTGTTAATGTGAAAACAACTGGCAGATGCCAACAATGAATTTGAAAAAGCTTGAAAACAAACGCGTGGGTTTAAACAAAACAACAAAAAGCATAAATTATAATTGTATAATCAGTGTAAAAATTCATTCAGGGAAATATTATAATTTTTTGCTGAACAAATACTATAAAAACAAAATATTGTAAATATATAATTTCATAAATTTTCAAAAAAAATATATTTTTTTTTGCGATAGCTCAAGCACTTAAACACTATGAGAGTATACTAAATGCAATAAGTAGTAAAATACAACTTTTAATTAGACTTTAACGCTTTGGAAAATACCAAAAAAAAAAATCGTGAGCGGTTACAACAACAGCAACAATAGCAAATAGGCGAACAAGTGCAGTGACCAAGTTTTATGGCACTTTTTAATGGTCATAACTGGCCTAACTCGCTAAAGTCGTTTGGCCACCAACAGCTGCCGACCGATACAAAAGTATTCATTATATGCAGACATACACATATACTTCGTATTGCACGAAATGCATGATGACACTTTGCCGCCAATCGGTTGGACGTGCTGGGCGCGCAAAGAAGACAACAGCGAAGATAACGAGCGGAACAGCATAATTAATTCGTACAAAATTGCATTCGAATGTAGCAACAACATACATACATACTTACTCGGGTACAATGTTACAAATTTACTCGGTTCATGCAAATGGCTAAGTTTGTAAGACCTGCAGCCTTCCAACTACCAATACTAGGTCTCCATCTTGCTCACTCACTCAGTATGTCATTTTAATCAAGCAAGCGGTCAGGTGAAGAGTGTCATGCGGAGGCGCACAAAACTAGGCCAATGCAGCCATGTTGCTGTTTAACCTCAGGTTACTCAGCCACAATGACGAATGTTGAAAGGCAAACGATGAATGGCAAATGACGAAAACCAAATGTTGATAAATAATATGAAAAAACAACAACAACAACAGGTGTACCCAGTCGAACTTGTCGGCATGTGGTCAATAAACCCATTCCTTTGTGGTTTATCACACACGAGGTAATAGGTTATGTTGAACCCTTAGCTTTCTATTTGTAAGACCTCAAAGAAAACGTTTCTGCAAAATTATAGTTTAAGTAAATTATCAAATCTCGTATAAACCAAAACAAAATTAATAAAAAATTAAAAAAAAAATAGTTCGTAAACTGACACCTTTTTCGGAATTTGCAGAGCTTCAACACTCTTTATCTTCATTGGAACCCAATTTATCTTACAAATTTAATTTAATTAGAATTTAATTAACTGGCTCCCACGTCACTGTTGACAGCCATAACTTCGAGGTCGTAGATAATTTCGTATGGAACCAGCATCAACAACACGAACAATGTCAGCCTCGAAATCCAGCGCAGAATAACTCTTGCCAACAGGTGCTACTTTGGACTGAGTAGGCAATTGAACAGTAAAGTCCTCTCCCGACGAACCAAAATCAAGCTCTACAAGTCGCTTATCATTCCCGTCCTGCTTTACGGTGCAGAAGCTTGGACGATGTCAACATCAGATGAGACGACACTAGGAGTTTTCGAGAGGAAAATTTTGCGCAAGATTTATGGTCCTCAGAACACTGGCAACGGCGAATACCGCAGACGATGGAACGATGAGCTGTACGAGTTATACGACGACATTGACATAGTTCAGCGAATAAAAAGACAGCGGCTACGCTGGCTAGGTCATGTTGTCCGAATGGACGAAAACACTCCAGCCCTGAAAGTGTTCGATGCAGTACCCGCCGGAGGAAGCCGAGGAAGGGGAAGGCCTCCACTCCGTTAGAGGGGCCAGGTGGAGAGCGACCTGGTTACACTTTGGATCTCCAACTGGCGCCGAACTGCGAAGGAGAGAGAGAGAGGTGGCGCATTATCGTCGATTCGGCTATAACCGGCTAAACGGTTGCAACGCCAAACACACATACATACATTTAATTAACTTAATTTGGTATAGCATTGATTTGGGATCCTATGTGTTGTGTCATTAACAGATACCCGTCACTGGAGAGAAATAGTATATGCGAAGAGATAATAAAGAGATAAAAGAACAGCATTGAATGATAGCATTCAAAGTGACAAGGAAGATTAAACCTGGACCAGTTCTAGAATGAAACTCTAAGAACAACGAAATCCAAGTGGTTTTACTCCACAACTGACAGAGTAAGTAGAATCAGACACACAAACAATAATAACAACTCAAATCGTATTCCCTCTCTCTCAAGTAGAATGAACTTTTCACCATTTTATTACTACAATCCTACAAAGTGATACTTGAATTGTAAAAAGCATATTATGAATATGTTTGCTGCATACATATGCATATGTATGTATGTCGGATTGTGAAGATATAGCAATTTAAATAACCACAAAAAATGTAAACGATAATTGTGTATGTATGGCAAAGTACATGAAATGGCACGGTGGTGGCATGAAACCGCTGGCCACAAAGCAAGTACGAGACACTCATATATGAGGGAAGTTATCAAAAGGCACAGAACCAACCAACTGTGTGGAGGTGTATATAATGAGGTGAATGGAGTGCGAAGAAAGCAAGCAAAAAAGTAAACAAACAAGCGCATGAACTGCGTTCGAGAAGCATAATAGATAGATAAAGAGACAACAAGCAACCGGTCGGCAAATGATAGTGCGGCCAATGTTATAAAGCTCGTCCAAAAGCAGTCATAAAATGTTTAAAAAGTTGGGAAAAAATTCAGCGCACAAAATAAGTGGCGAAGAACTTGTTTTCCCTGCAAAAGTCGCGTAGTGCAGACCACTGGTGAAATGGAAAACTAGCGATGTCAGTGGGACAATTTCGGTGAAATTCTGCCCTTAAGGGCAATACACGATTACAAGTAACTATTAAGTGTAGAGGTTAAGTTGAACGGTGCTTAAGTTTGAAATGCAAAATTTAATTAGTATACAGCGTGTTTGTTTAGAAGAGAAAGGGACATTTCTATATTAGTTTGAAGAGCGCATAATTCTTTAACTAGATACTGGAAAAAATAATACGAGTTGCAGAGCTAAATAGAGAAGGTACAATCTTCTACAAGAGTGTACAGCTGCTGGCGTACGCCGATGATATTGATATCATCGGAAGCAACAACCGCGCCATTAGTTCTGCTTTTTCCCGTCTGGATAAGGAAGCGAAGCGAATGGGTATGGAGGTGAACGCGGACAAGACGAAAATCTCCTGTCATCAAAAAAACAGTCAGCGCATTCGCGTCATGGCTCCCACGTCACTGTTGACAGTCTGAACTTCGAAGTCGTAGATAATTTCCTATACCTGGGAACCAGCATCAACAACACCAGTGCAGAATCACTCTTGCCAACAGGTGCTACTTTGGACTGAGTAGGCAATTGAAAAATAAAGTCCTCTCTCGACGAACCAAAATCAAACTCTACAAGTCGCTTATCATTCCCGTCCTGATGTATGGTGCAGAAGCGTCGACGATGTCAACATCAGCTGAGACGACACTAGGAGTTTTCGAGAGGAAATTTTTGCGCAAGATTTATGATCCTCAGAACATTGGCAACGGCGAATACCGCAGACGATGGAACAGTGAGCTTTACGAGTTATACGACGACATTCAGCGAATAAATAGACAGCGGCTACGCTGGCTTGGTCATGTTGTCCGAATGGACGAAAACACTCCAGCTCTGAAAGTGTTCGATGCAGTACCCGCCGAAGGAAGCCGAGGAAGGGGAAGGCCTGCACTCCGTTGGAGGGAGCAAGTGAAGAGCAACCTGGTTACACTTGGGATCTCGCCGAACAGCGAGGGAAAGAGAGGAGTGGCGCGCTATCATCGGTACGACTATAAACGGCTAAACGGTTTCCACGCCAATCACATACATACAGGTTAGCATGTGAGATATCTTAGCTAAAGTGAGTGTATAATCTTGGATATAATGTAGCTTGGTGACAAAAATAGTTCCAATCGGTCCGGGTTATTACCCAGTCCCCACACATAGTAGTATATAATGAATTTTGTTTTTTAATGGACTTTATGCAGAATATGTGGATCAAATTGTGTGTTCTCAATGATTTCATTTCGGCGGTAATTCCACTGGAATCACCACATTTCAAACAAATGATTTTATACTCTCCACTAATAAATCGGTTGTAAAATTTTCAAGCTTAACTAATAAGTATGTATTTAAAGTGTCTACAAAAGCGTGTCACACGATACAAGTTCAATAACAAAATTATTAAATCATCACGCGTTCCAAAATGAAGATGCCACTAATCGAGCTCGCAAACGATTAGCTGGCAAAGTAAATAGCTAAACGCTTTTTTATCAGCGGCGTGTGGGCGCATAAGCAAATAATAAACACGAAAACAAAATGCTTAAACTACAAGAGAGTAAATACAAAAAAATTTATTGTAAATTTAATACGCAATGAAATGAAAATGAAAATGAAAAGAAATGAAAACCACCAATGTAAGCAACAACAATTTCAATTACACTGAAGCTGTCTATACAAAGCGAAAATGCCACACATAATTGGTTTAAAATATTGGCTGCTATACAATTCAGCAATTCACCTCTACGCCTTGAACTACAACAATAAATGTGTGTATACAACAATAAACACATTATTTTTTATTTGCGAAAGCGAAATGTCAACGACAATAAAATATATCAACGACACAACTGCAAATACGTAACCGTTATCAAAACAGCTGAGACATCAGCTGATCATTTGTAGCGATATATGCAACGGCTACCTAAAGTCAAGAGCATGAAATTGGATGAAAAAAATACAAATAATCTTAAGCGGTATGAATAATATTATTTATTGCATTTCAGTTATAAGTTGAAAAAAACAACCAAAAGTTGTAAAAATTTAGCGTTTCTTTGCTAACTGGAGTTTATTTTTTTCTAGTTCTCTTTTAACCCTTTTTCGATTAGCAAACAAACAAGATATTCATGTATTTGCTCTGGCTTTATTCAAATGTAGACATGTGAAATTCTTAGCGCGACGCCTAGGCACCCTTCAAAATACAGACATACAGTCATACAAATATACATACATACAAACATCCATATATTTGCATAGGTTTGTAATGGCAGCAGTGTTGATAAGTCGCAGTCAAGTGTATAGCACTCGACTGATGGCAGCCGCTACAACCGTAACCGCAAAGCAATCAAAAAAAATATATAAAAAAAACATCAACAACAACAACAACAAAAACAAAAGTTAGTGCACTTGAGTTGAAGGTGAAATGAATTGCAGTGCAGTGAGTGTGTTGAGAAGGTGGTTGGTTGCTTAGTTGGAGGATGTACGACGGGTGGGTGCATCGCTGCTGCTTGGCAGATAAGTATGTTTTCACTGCGAAGTGCTTACTGACGCCAGCACATATGAATCACTCGTGCTTTCCGTGTTGGCCTACGGTTACTATATAGTAAAACCGTGGATAGTAAAGGGTGATTTTTTAAGAGCTTGATAACTTTAAAAAAAAAAAAAACGCATAAAATTTGCAAAATCTCATCGGTTCTTTATTTGAAACGTTAGATTGGTTCATGACATTTACTTTTTGAAGATAATTTCATTTAAATGTTGACCGCGGCTGCGTCTTAGGTGGTCCATTCGGAAAGTCCAATTTTGGGCAACTTTTTCGAGCATTTCGGCCGGAATAGCCCGAATTTCTTCGGAAATGTTGTCTTCCAAAGCTGGAATAGTTGCTGGCTTATTTCTGTAGACTTTAGACTTGACGTAGCCCCACAAAAAATAGTCTAAAGGCGTTAAATCGCATGATCTTGGTGGCCAACTTACGGGTCCATTTCTTGAGATGAATTGTTCTCCGAAGTTTTCCCTCAAAATGGCCATAGAATCGCGAGCTGTGTGGCATGTAGCGCCATCTTGTTGAAACCACATGTCAACCAAGTTCAGTTCTTCCATTTTTGGCAACAAAAAGTTTGTTAGCATCGAACGATAGCGATCGCCATTCACCGTAACGTTGCGTCCAACAGCATCTTTGAAAAAATACGGTCCAATGATTCCACCAGCGTACAAACCACACCAAACAGTGCATTTTTCGGGATGCATGGGCAGTTCTTGAACGGCTTCTGGTTGCTCTTCACCCCAAATGCGGCAATTTTGCTTATTTACGTAGCCATTCAACCAGAAATGAGCCTCATCGCTGAACAAAATTTGTCGATAAAAAACATTTCGAACCGAACACTGATTTTGGTAATAAAATTCAATGATTTGCAAGCGTTGCTCGTTAGTAAGTCTATTCATGATGAAATGTCAAAGCATACTGAGCATCTTTCTCTTTGACACCATGTCTGAAATCCCACGTGATCTGTCAAATACTAATGCATGAAAATCCTAACCTCAAAAAAATCACCCGTTATATATAGAGTATATACGTCTATATTATGTAAATCACAAAAGCCCAACAAAGTTTTATCTCTTTACCCACATGCGTAGGCATATTGGAGTGCTGATGGAGTGCAAATGGTGTTAGTGGTGTATCTAATGGAATAATGGATCACTTTGTGCACGAGTTTTCGTTGAATTGCAGCAATTAAAAGCGATGAAAATTAGATTACCATTGTAATTGGTTAAACTGTTGAAAATGAAGTGCTGTTGAAGTTAGTTGAAAGTTTGGTGATAGCTTTGAAAAACGAAGTAACTGAAAGGATTTATATGAACCACTGATTATATCCATCGCTCTTTGCGAGGCACTTTCAAAATATGCACTAACACCTATTATTGTTTTATTGGAACTATTTTTTATCGGCAAAATTTTATTATCGTTTCATTTTAAGCAAATTAACTCTCTAAAATGCTTAATAGTCTTACAAATTAACAATCTGACAGAATATTTGGCAAAATAATAAAGTAATTTACAAATTTGTTCTTAATGAAGATGTTAATTGAACTCAATTTCAAATAATACAGAAAAAAAATTAAAAAAATGTTAATTGAAATAGATTTTAATTACAACCCAGACAGGTTTTACTGGAAACTAAGTGAGATATCAGTCAGGATCGGGAAGGACCTCTCCGATATTGATATCTTCGGAAGCAACAACCGCGCCATTGTTCTGCTTTTTCCAGACTGGATAAGGAAGCGAAGCGTATGGGTCTGGTGGTCCTGTCATCAAACAAACAGTCAGCGCACTCGTGTCTTGGCTCACATGTCACTGTTGACAGTCATAACTTTGAAGTCGTAGGACTTGGGAACCAGCGTTAGCAACACCAACAATGTCAGCCTCGAAATCCAACGCAGAATCTCTATTGCCAACAGGTGTAATTGTAAAGTCCTCTCTCGACGAACCAAAATCAAACTCTACACGTCGCTTATCATTCCCGCCCTGCTTTATGGTGCAGACGCTTGGACGATGTCAACATCAGATGAGACGACACTAGGAGTTTTCGAGAGGAAAATTTTGCGTAAGATTTATGGTCCTCAGAACATTGGCAACGGCGAATACCGCAGACGATGGAACGATGAGCTGTACGAGTTATACGACGACATTGACATAGTTCAGCGAATAAAAAGACATGACTTGGCTGGGTCATGTTGTACGGATGGATGAAAACACTCCAGCTCTGAAAGTGTTCGATGCAGTACTCGCTGGTGGAAGCCAAGGGAGAGGGAGACCTCCACTCCGATGGAAGGACCAGGTGGAAAGTGACCTGGCTTCACTTGGTGTTTCCAGTTTGCGCCAAAAAAACAAAAAGGAGGAACGAGGGGCGCGCTCTGGTGGATTCGGCTATAATCGCTTAACGCGGTTCCTACGCCACAAATATGTATATAAGAAGGATATGAATATAACTGAACAAAACTCAATTAAGTTTCCTTAAAATATATCATAGTACAATTAGGTGGCCAACATAAACTCGAGTTTAAGGCTTTGAGTTTACAAAACACTATTAAGGCATTATCTATGATATTGAGAGTATAGTAAGCAAAATCTTTATGTGGTTTTAAATTTTTAGCCAAATTGTATTGTGTATTTCACAAATATTACCATGAAACCCAAAAAATATGGTGTTTAAGTAGAGTTAGTGGGAATTTGTGGTATGGTATTTAATTTCACACGCCAAACTTTTGATCGCTATCAAAATAATCGTTAAACTCATTAGATTAGTAACTATATTAAGAAATCTTCGAGAAATTTTTGATAATTAATTGAGTGAAAATGCAATTATTATCTTAATTTTTGAGCGAAGTATTATAATTTATTAATTGAAATTAAGAGGATACTTTTTATAACTGTTTCTCTGTTGGTTTTTTCATTATGTTGAAATTGCTAATAGAGTTGCATTTTTAACAATAACAATAATTTTTGGATGAGTCTACTATTTAAAATTTCATGCTTACTTCGTGTTCTGACATAAATTATACAATCAGAATAACTGAGCATGTACACCTCTGCGCATACGCACTATTATTACACTATTATAAGTATGATTTATGATTTTATGAATTGTATAAGTTCACTTTCATATTGTAAATAGAACAAAAACAATTATACACAATTGTTAGAGGCATACTCGTATTCACTTAAATTTATTTATGCATGTCCATGACCGTGGAAATTTCAAATATTTAAGTACAGTTGTGTTCAAAATAATAATAGTGCTTTTCTTCAAAGGTGTATTTTTTCAATATTTTCTCATTTTAATTTTTTTTGTTTGAGAACGGATCGTGGGACTATATTTGCGAAAATTTGTATTGCGTTGACGTGAAAAATGTTTCCCAAAATTCATTACTGCCATCTTAAGTACCGAATAAAATTCTTTGCTTTGTTTCGTCTATAAAACTTCCCTCTTAATATCAAGCCATACATTCTCTATGGCATTACTATCATGGGTAGTCCTTGGCCAGGCTTGAACTCAATTCCTCCAACCCTTGGCGAACCAATTCCTGTGTTATTATGCTCTTGAAAACCCATTTTCGTTTAACGACTAGCAAAATGTCGGGAACCAGTATTCTCAATAAGAAAAAAACTCTTTTTTTTCAAAAACCACTGTTTTGAATCGCGATGTTTTTCGAATCGAATGCAATTAGTCACATGATTTTTACTGGAAGGAAAATTTACGATTAAAAGTATGAACACTCTTATTATTTTGTACATGACTGTACATACGTATTTGCTGGTACAAAACCCGAACAATAAGATAGACAGAAAATATGAATTTATGCAGATACCGAATGCCCCAGTGTGTCATTAATTAATCAGCAGCGTCTACTGCACTCTGGTCCGTTACGCTGTTGCGGCTGAGAATATCACTTTCGGTCGTAAAACAAACTGCATTTGAGCGCATATCCGCTATACGACGATAGCTGATTACACGCCGCTTAACTATTTGCATGCCAACAAATGAGTATTATTACTACATGCCCACACTCGTCGTATGTTTAGCTGACTTTGGGACGCTGACTCGTCAGCGGAATAGTATTTATGCACGAATATACGAGTACACTGCAATATGTGCATATGCATGCATGTAAGTAGTGCACGCGCGCCTTGATAATGAAAACGTAATGGAAACGTGCTTCATTTGCTGGCCGGCAGCTGCAACCCAGACAATCGCAGCAGCTGACACTGACCGTCACTAGCTGTTTTTTGCAAATTAACAACTTTAGTGCAACAAATTTTAAATGAATACTGTTTACTTGCGAGCTGCTTTTAGCTCATTGTTCGCGCAACAACAACAACAAATATGCCTAATAATTTACAAATTGTTGTGAGGTGCATTCGACGCGCTTTCTTTCATAACTCACTCCAATACACTTACGGTTGATTTTCACAACTTATCACACGATCGTTGTGCGAAAAATAGAGAAAAGTTGATACGAAAAACGAAGGAGATATTAACTGAATATTTCAGATTCGTGGGCCTCCAGTTTTAGTAAAATAATCGTTATAATATTAAAACTCACAAATAATTAATAAGCCATCAGTTAAAAATTATCGTTTTTGCGGAGTATTTTAAAATAAAAGCTCCCATTTAACTAAATCTAAAACCGATCAAGCAAAAGAAATATTTTCCTTTCTATATCTTTAATTTAATTTGTGATTTCTAAACCCTTGAGCATTAAATATTGAATGTTTAATTTTATTCAGATAAGCAGAAATGTCAAATAAATTCAAATCAAAACAAGTAAGGAAAGGCTAAGTTCGGGTGCAACCGAACATTTTATACTCTCGCAATTTATTGAAGAAATTTTATTAAGATAACATACAAATTAACCCATAAATTCGGCATAAAGTTTAATAGAATAACGAAAATCGTCATATATAGTGTATGAAGGCTGAGATAATTCCTGAACCGATTTCATTCATTTTCATCAGCAAGGTACACTATATCCAAGACGATACGCTCACTTAATTTTGCTAAGATAGCTCACATATTAACCAATATATATATGCGGAATAAAGCCCACCGTATTTTTGAAAAACCTATAATTAGGTTTATGGGAGCTAGGAGAAGATACTTTTGAAAAATCTACAATGAGGTATATGGAGATGTTATGACCCGATTTTAATAATTTTTGGAAAAGAGACACACTATTAGAAGAAAACAATTTCCTCTGAATTACATTAAATTATCTAAGAGATTTACCCATATTTTCGGTTAAAATTAACCCTTAGGCGCTGAGTTCAACATGAGTTCGATACCTGGGGCCTTGAAAAGTTATCGTCCGTTTTCGTTTTTTCACAAATGAAGCCAGAGATGATATACACTATTTGTGTAAAGTTTTATTCCGCTATCTTCATTGGTTCCTTATGTATATGTATATTATAAAGTGAAGGAAACAGATGGAATTCAAAATTCAGTTATAAGGAAAGTAGTCGTGGTTGTGAACCGATTTCGCCCATTTTTTGTCCGTGTTATCAGGGTGTCAAGAAAATATTATATGCCGAATTTCATTGAAATCTGTCGAGTGGGCGTGGATAATATTTCAACTATTTTCATGGTGTGTGGTGGGGTACGTAAGAGAATCGATTGCAGAAATTTTGGTTTATATAGCTTCATTGGTTTGCGAGATATATACAAATAACCGATTTGGGGGCCGGGCCACGCCCACTTCCCCAAAAAAACTACATCCAAATATGCCCCTTCCTAGTGCGATCCTTTATTCCAATTTTTACTGTTATAACCTTATTTATGGCTTAGTTATGACACTTTATGTGTTTTTGGTTTTCGCCATTTTGTGGGCGTGGCAATGGTCCGATTTTGCCCATTTTCGAAAGCAACCAACGCTGCCAAGGAACATGTGTTCCAAGTTTCATTAAGATATCTCAATTTTTACTCAAGTTATCGCTTGCACGGACAAACGGATCCGGATCCGGATTTCAACTCCACTCGTTATCACTCCTGATCATTTATATATATATATAACCCCATATCTAACTCTTTTATTTCTTGGTGACACAAGCAACCGTTATGTGAACAAAACTATCATACTCTGTGAAACAGGTTGCGAGAGTATAAAAAGCTCTTAGCGTTACCCTCCCTTTTTACTGGAATTTCCTGAAAATATATAGATAAGTAGTTGCCTTGTTGTCTAGATTAAGTTTGTTTTCTAATGCAGTGTGACTCATAACCAGCGATTGGTATGTCAGCACATTTATCAAAATATATCAAAAAAAAATTATTTCCCTCCGTTCCCTAAAAGTACCGTAGTAAAACACAAAATATTAAACACAAGCTGAGGCAAACGCACACCAAAACAAAACCGCTCCTGTTTGTAAGAAAAATTACCACTTTTATCAAATCGCACGAGCGTCTGACTAATGTTATAAACGTATATCAGTCATATATATTTGAATATACATATATGAAGGAGGTGGTGATACAAGTCACTTTTGTGATATGATAAACAAACTGAACTTGATTCATGATGACCTTGCGATTACTAATAAATCGTTATGAGGGCAAGCGAACATCTTCAAACAAGTTTTCTAAAATAAATCCATATTTTATAAAAAACTTCACCATTTTCATTATATTTTTTTCGAAATTCATATTTAACTTTTAAAATAACGTAGCGTACTACCAATAATTCCGTGATATTAAAAAATCATTACATTACCCTCCCAGTGGAAATTCGACTACCTCACTACCTGCCAACAACCACAAAATCATACAATATGTCCTTATGTAAATGTGTGCATTTAAAATCTCATTTTTATGGCCAGCATGCATTGGTGTGAATGACCAAACGATCAGTCGTCACATGATAACAAAACTTATTCATCGCTTTTGCCATTTGCTTTGCCATTTCGACACTTTGACATACCAGTTGGGAAGCGAGTATTAATAATGTCATAACTTGTTGAGCATAACACAAGTTTTTATGTTCGTTTATGAGTACTTTAACTTACATTTTGTATATTTACAGTTGTCCTGCATATTCGGAACGATGGACTTTTGACCAAAAGACCTAAATACGAGCATTTTTGCCATAGTTTTTACAGGTTGTTGTGTTTTAAGATATTGTTTTTTATGATTATAGTGAAACTAATAATGTGTTTGTATATGTATTTTAGTTTTTAAATCTATTTCAATATTTTGTATTAATACTATTTATGAAATCATAAATGCATTAACATTGTAACCAATTTATCGCCGTTTTTTTATTATCGCAGTACGTTATCATAAACGCTTATATAACCATGTTTGGCAATGGTAATTCGTGTAATCAGCAAAAGCATTTATTACCCTTAAGGCCAAAGTATTCCAAGTTAGTTTGCGCACATGTTTTTTTTTTTGAGAGAGGAGTTCTTAATAAAGTATTACTTTTTAGTTTGAGGTTGGCGGCCAGCTAGCGATAAAAATGTCTCTACAAGATTCCAACAGTAAGAAATAGGTCTATTAAAATCCATACATGGATAATGCAATTACAAAAATATCAAAAAAATATATCCATTCTTTGAAAGGCAAAAACACTATCAATCTTTATAAATTACTAAAGTTCCAGATGTAACGAAGATTGTTCCGATTACTCTCTCGCTCTCTCTTCCATTCTGCTTTAGTTAAAATAAAAATTATTCGTTTTTAATTATTTAAAATGTCAAAATGTGTTGAAGATATTGAGAAGATCATTCGGGATCAGACAAACCCGTACATTAATCGAAAATACAAAGAATATTTGTTACCAGCTTTCAAAACATCCTATTGAGAAAAACATCTAGAAAAACATGTTAAAATACTATTCTTAAGACACTGAGTTCTTAAATACAGTTGAACTTCCAACTCGGACATCTACAAGTAGAAATTCTCCATAACTCGAACTCTTGAATTGCCAATAGAAGTCAAATTTCATACACATTACCTTCCTAACTCGGAAGTCTCTCTAACTCGAAGGTTTTTTGTGGATTATGGTGATTCGAGTTAGGGAAGTTCAACTGTAGTTTAAACTAGCAGTATGTTGATTTCACAAATCCTCTAGATCTTCGAATTATTTATTTTCCTTCTTGACAATGTATGATCAAGATAAAAGTACATACTACTATTAGAACAATGGTGAAGTGATGCAAGAAAAAACCAAGAACAGTATAAACTAGATTCATTCTAGTTAGTCTAGTGGTCTAATTAATATTACTAATTATACCACGTTTAGTTACTAGAATTAATCTAGCTAATATTGTTCTTGAGTTGTAAACTATTATTCCAATCTTCTTGAAACTCCACACCAAGATTTAATAATATAAATTAACTAATCCAAAACAAAGCGCTTTCTTTTATGAGTACTTAAAGTTGGGTTCTATTCTCACATTTATCTTTTCAATACAATAGCTGCTCTAAACAAAAACGTAAATTACACAGAAAGAAAAATTAAGAAGAAATTGCAATGAAATTATTTGTCTTATCAAGTCACGGTAATTTTGTAATAATAGCAGTATTTGCAATGGTAACGCCTTAAAATCTACAGAACCACGATAAGAAAATCAGCGAATGTTAGAAGGAATGAATTTAATTACAATAAAAGATAAGATAACTGGAACAATGCATATTTATAGAGCGATATGCTTCATAAAGAGCGAAAGAGCCAGAGCGAGAGAGAGAGAGGGATAGAATGCAATGGACTAGCAATAATTTGAAATAAAACACTAATTTATTGATTTGATAAATCTTAAGATAATATTTAAATATTAAAGCTCAAAGCTTATGTCACAATGGTGGACTCCGTTTATTGCCTTATTTATTATTCTTATTAATCTAAAAAACATTTATTTACAACAATAACTACATATGTAAATAAATGTTAGGGTGTGACTCATAATTACTCGATTCATTCGAATTCCACGTACTAGTTACACACTGCTATGGCACATAATGCAATATAATACATTTAATTCCCTTCTTATCGCTAAATTTTTTCCCGCTGATTTTTATACACAAAAAACAATTAACAATAATAATAATACTTGGGCACATATATTCTTCACACACACACACAGCCAAACCCACATATATTATAGGTTTACAACAAAAAAGCTAAAAATTATAAATTTACGACATTTTCGCTTTTTTCTTCTTTTTCTTTTATATCACGGTTATTTCAATGGAATATTCTTTTTTGTTACTTTTTTTCGTTATTTTCTTTGCGAGTATGCGCAATATTCGTAAGTAGTTTTCAGCAGCGAATGAATCATACGAATGCGCAGGCAAATAAAGCTAGCGGGCTTGGCCACGGCGCAGCGACCAGGCTATGCCGAGCCAGAGACGCAGTCAGTCATCATCCAGACCAATGTGCGACAACTTTGGCATAATAAAGTTGTTCACAACACATACATACGACGCCAGCACAAGTGCTGCAATGCCCGTAAATCTGAGCACGGCACAAACCGACAAAATTGCGAACCGCTGTTAGAGAGTTCATTCACGTCACGGCCAACACGAACGCCGGTTACAAAACGCAATGAAGTTGGTAAATTGTTTTTACTCTTACATAGTACATATCTACATACATTTGTGTGTATGCAAAATTACCTGTAGATATGTATATGTGTATGTATGTACATCTGTAAGTTGTATTTTCTTGAAGATTTGCATGCTTGCCGCAAGTGAGGGAAAAGCGCGCCGAAATAACATACACTTAGGCAATAGCAGTTGTTGGAAGCGAAATCGAGGGTGTGGCATGCATCGAGATGATTTAGGCTTATCGCAACTGTTCAAAACTAATCTATTCAAATATTTAGCAGCGAATTGTAAGACATACATCTATATGCTTATAGTTTAATCGGTAAGCGTGATTCATTTTGAATCACACACTCCACTCCTCGAAATAAGCGACATTCAACAAGTTAAGAAGTTTTAGGTCGGTTTAAACTGGAGTTAGATACTTTCATTTCTCATAACTGTTATAGTAAAGATATACAGATATATTCATACTAACCGATAAGTACAAGTATAAGTGAACTGGAGCTGTGATGAACTTTATATTGTATTTCACCCAATTCTTCAAATAAAGAGGAATCTTGCTTTTAAAAATATCACTTTGTATTCTAAGTTACATAACTATCATGACAATTTATCCAAGGACTTTATAACAGGTCCACATATCCGCTCCTACCACACTTAAACAGAAGACTTTTAACCGACCAAGCGCAATCTACTGCGTAACCTTTTTTAAAACTATTTGCATAAAATTTCCTTCACTACAGCAACAACACTTCATCAAACTGAATGATACTAAATTGAATATTTGTTTTATTTATATTAGCAATATTATTTATAGATTTGAAACCAAATATTTTCAACTCAAAAATAGTAAAATTAAAATGTCTAACATTAAATTTTCTTTTGAAATTTATAAGGAAATTTTATATGTTAAAATATATGAAAATAAACTTAAAATTGCAAACAACACTCTCCCAATATTTAAAAACTTCAAATATGGTATGCATATCAGCATTATAAAGTTCAAATATGTACTTATGTACATTACCATTTTTTAACTACATAAATTTGTACATACATTTCTTTTATTGCTCTCTTTCATACTTTTTTTATCTATCTGACTAAGTATTTTTGATAAGATATGATGCGTGCGTGTACACACCTTGACTGTTCGTCAAGGCGAAGGAAATGAACTTATTATTTGATTACTTCAAAATAACTGTTGATGACAAAACAAAAATATTTACAAAAAAGCTCTCAAAGCACAAGCTGGAGAGATAAGTTATTACTTAAGTAACCTTCGATTGAAATCGAAGTAAATAAAAGAAATTTGGCTTGGCGTTGGAAAGTTGGTGAGGTGACAGTCCATTGAAGTATAGAAATTCCGGCTTACTCCAATGAGTCCGATATTATTAAATATGAAATTAATTTTATAAAATTTTGATGGGAATTCATTTCCAAAAATTAATTTAACTTTTAACAATTAGATGATATTTTTATTAAAATCTCTATACCGTTTATAAATTGTTTATCTTTCTTACTTGAGTCTCAAATTAATATTGTATACATTACAACCACAACCGTTAGTGTAAAGTATAAAACAAATTTATGGTCAAATCCAAAGTCATCAACATGTTCATTGATTTTATTGCATAAATATTTTGCAATTATTTGATTCATGTGCATTTGGGCGCGCACAGGTTGCCTCATAATCATTGGCGACTTATAAATGTACATTTGCTTGTCCACACATCGTATATGCATATGCATTTGCATACAAATGGATGTGACATCTGACCGAATTTACAAATAAACGAAAACTCGTTTGTGGCACAACAGTTGCCATTTAAACGTACATAGGTATGTATGTAGGTGTTTGGCCAAAATGGAAACACTTTGACGAATATATTGACATATTTGGGTCAACGATTGATGCGTACATATATGTACCGATTATGTATTTATGTAAAAAGATATACCTACATATAAAAAAACTAATTTAAATAAATATTTATTTACTCTCTGTTAGGTCAGTAAAATTTATAAAAAATTATTCAACATTTGATAATTTAAAAAATAACAGCATAATAATGAAACTGCCTTTTTTTTGGTCTGGGAAAAGCTATTAAAATATACGAAAATTCTTTAAACTTTCAAAGAAGGATAAATTGTTATTATTAAGAATATTAATATAATTTATATTCACATTAAAAATAAAAATTCGTATTTATGCAATTCAGCCACTGCCAAATTGTTCAATAACAAATATCTATTATGTAACAAGTTGTTTACTTTTACGATAAAAGCGTCTTCTTTTAAAATAGCTGACAAACTCGATTAAATTTTGTGATAATCCATAATATAAAGTAAAGAATATAAAAAAAAAAAAAATAAAAATTTAAACAAACCAGTTTACTGTTCTAAAATACATACAAAAAAATAATGACAATAATGTCATGAAAATAGAAAGACTTTCTTTGCGTGACACACGATCTTTAGAAACTTACCTCCTCGCGATGCAACGTCCATATTGAATGTGTGTGGCAACTGAAGTTCGCTCGATTTTGAAGTTACACACAGAAATCAAAGAAGTGGCAGGAAAACCAGAATGTTGCAAAAGTTTATTGTTTTTATGTCGTAATACAGTCTTAAACACACTGAGACAAGATATAGTAAACCACTACCCGTTTTTGTTACTGGTTGACGCGCTGCCTGTTTTTTACCCAGCTTCGTAGCGTATTATGAATAATACAAACGTTCGTTGTAGTTTAATGCGACTATACAACAATGAATCACCACTTCATTTGTTCGTCCAATAAGCAAAACAAGTTGGTGGTTCTGCTTTGACCTTATTTACTGATTTACTTTTTAAATTGTGACGCTTTGGTCAAATCACTTTAATTTTTGTTGGTTTTCTAACCACTACATTAATGGTATTTTCTGTTATTATTTTAGCTTCTAGTAAAAATTATAATGTAGAGGTATATGTTTTCTTTAGCTAGCAAACACTACAATGCAACGCACCAAAACACCGTCATCAGTTGTATATGTATATGTATGTATGTACATTCAACTCAGGGACAGTGTTGCCATAGTGGCTACATTTGTAGCCATTTGGCTACATTTAAAATATAAGGCTACAAAGCTACACTGCTTATTAAATGGCTACTATTTCTTAAAATTTTCAAATTGACTTAATTTTTTTTTCTTCTTTGTTAAATTATCGCATCATACTACTCAATGCCACAAGAAAATATGACAATTACATTGTGATCATACCTTAATTGCATTGTATATATATGCATGGTAGGTGTAAATGTCACAAATGTAAAAGTAGGGTTGGCAAACCATCGATGGTGATAGTTTTAGTGACGAGCAACCATCGATAGTATCGATAGTGCCGTCGATGGTTTGCCAACCCTGTGACAAAGTATTTACATGCAAATGGTGGCTTGATGAAGTTTGCTTTGAGTGTTTGTTGGCTGCTGATACATTGATGATGGATAGGTAAGCTAATTTTAATGTTAATAATTATAAGAAGGAATAATTAAAAATGTTATATTTCAGATTTATAGTAAAAAAGTCACGGATTGATAAACAAAAGGAAAATGAAGAAAACTTTACTGAAGAAGACATTACTGAAGAAGAAGACCAAGGAAATAACAATGAGCCGTATGTGTTTAGAATTTTGCCATTTCCAGAATTTTATTAAAAATGTTTTGTTTATTTAGTAAAAAGAGCAAAAGAACGAGAAAGTTCAGAACTGAGTGGCTGAAAAAGTTCCCGTGGCTGGAAAACAAAAATGGTCTCGCTTTTTGCAAAGCGTGCAACAAGAACTCTTTAAATATATTGTCACATCTTAACAGACACGCCAGTTGTTCTTCTCATGTACAAAATATGGAAACCAAAAAGAGTCAATTATCGATGGAGACATTTTTGGATACCGAAAAAGAGCAGATGAGCAAAAAGGTTCAATATGCAGAATTTACACTCGTCATGTTTCTTATAACGCACAACTTGCCGTTTTTATTAATGGATGTTTTACCTGCTCTGTTAGCTGAATGTTGCCCGGACTCTGAAGTGGCCAAACGTTTGCAAATTGCCAGAACTAAAGCAACAAACATAACCAAGGAAATTGCTAGCAAAACAACATCCGAGCTTGTTTCAACGTTAAAGAACTGTAAGTTTTCAATAATCATTGACGAAACCACGGATATCTCAATTAAAAAATGTCTGGTAATGGTCGTGAGATACGTTGTGAACTTTATTGCAAAGGATCGATTTTTAGCACTTATTGAGCTACCAAAGTGTGATTCAGCTTCAGTATTTGGAGCAGTAAAAAAGTTTTTGTTAGACAACAATATTCCGCTAAAAAATATTATAGGTATGGCAACAGATGGTGCAAGTGTCATGGCCGGCCATTTATCTGGCGTAAAAGCGTTACTGGAGTCAGAAACAAATATTTTTTATTTGAAATGTACTTGCCATTCTTTGCATTTGTGTGTGAGTTATGCCACTAAAAAAATACCCGAAGATGTCAATTGGTTATGTCGAAATATATATAGCTTCTTTTCGCATAGCCCTAAACGAGTTCATGACTTTAAGGAATTTCAGGAGTATTGCTCCGTGAAACCACATAAAATATTAGGTGTTTGTCAAACACGATGGCTGTCTTTAGAGGGAGTTGTTTCCCGAATAAATGAGCAATGGGACGCCTTAAAATTCTTTTTTATTTATGCAAAATTAGAAGTCAATGCAATTCGATCAAACCAATTGGCTGAAAAAATGGAAGATAATAAAACAAAATCCTATTTCCTATTTCTTTCGTATGCGTTGCCTTTGATTAACAATTTGAACAAAGAGTTTCAGTCAGAAAAAAGTCGTCTTCCATATCTCTATTCGAGTATGAAATCATATTTCTTGTTAATTTTAAATAATTTTATTGCAAAGAACAAAGAACTTCACGTCAATATTAACTATAAAAGCACTTGTAATCATATTGAACTACCAAAAATATTTATTGGTACAAAAGCAGAAGTTCTATTAAAAAAAAAGGCAACAGCTGATGAAATAAATGAAGTGAAAGGTAACATTCTGGCATTTTACATAGAGCTTTTAGATCAAATCAAATTAAGATTTGATTTCTCCAGGAAGGATTTAGAACTTTTAAAATTAATAACACCTGAGGAGGTGATGTCAGCAAATGACAATAATATTTTAGATTTAGTTTTGGAATATGCAGACTTATTTGAATGTGAATGTGATAAAATCATTACCCAATGGACTTTATTTAAATTAAGTAATCACAATTTAAATAGTAATTTGGATATTGACTTATTTTGGGAGAAAGTCGCTTCCATGAAAGATGGACTGGGCGACTTAAAATTTCCAGATCTAAGTGGCTTTGTATTTAATTTATTGTCATTGCCTCACAGTTCTGCAGTGGCAGAGAGAAAATTCTCTTCTCTTAAATTAATTAAAACCAGCACTAGAAATAAGTTGGAAGTAAGTACTTTACATGCGATAATGACCTGTAAAGAACTAACGAATAGAAATATTGTTTGGTCAGCAAAAAAAGATTTTCCATGAAAGATGGAGTGGGCGACGTAAAATTTGCAGATCTCAGTGGCTTTGTATTTAATTTATTGTCATTCTCTTCTCTTAAATTAATTAAAACCAGCATTAGAAAGAAGTTGGAAATAAGTACTTTACATGCGATAATGACCTGTAAATAACTAACGAATAGAAATATTGTTTGGTCAGCAAAAAAAGATTTTCATTATTTTTACAACTTTGTCAATTAAACACAAGAATTGTTTTTTTTTTATTATTTTTATAATAACAACGATATATATATATATTTATAATATTTATCACCAAATGTGTTCCTTTAAGTTTAATATAATAATTTTTAAATACATAAAAAACAATGTTAACACAAAGTGGTTATTTTTTTGAGTTAAATAAAATTATATGAATAAAGAAATTCTATGAACTAACTGTCTTTTACAATTTTTAGGTGTAAAAAATGTATGGCTACATTAAGTTTCGGTTTGCTACACTTTTGGATACATAAAATATTTTGTCAGTGGCAACACTGCTCAGGGAAATGAAAATAATTAATTCACATCACGGAAGCCGGGACGCAACGAACATTGTGGAAAACAACAAAAGTATTGTTGAAACACAGTGAAATGACCAAACTCACGAACTGTTTGTGCTCACAAAAGAATACTCATACCAACGCCCGTACCGGATTGAAAAACGCGTTAGCTAATACTTGACTTATCGGCTCGACGAATGTTTGTATTAACTGCAAACTTTATGCATTTCTATTGGGAAGTAATATTTCCAATTAGTTATGAATCAACACTGTATTGCTTTGAAACAAACACTATCCAATTATAACTCCGAATGAATTCGCTCCAGTAGAAATGCACTTTTTCCCAATTTTGCTTTGTTATTGATTTTCACACCTTCTTTCATACTTCGATTGCAAGCCGTATTATTTTTTCACTGAATTATTTACTTTAAACCTTACACACTGCTTTTAAATAAAACTATATATATTATTTTAACATTTTAAGTAACTTTTGCAAGTATTATATTTTCACAACTTATTTTAATTCACTATTCTTTCTAGTTGGATTGAAAAGTGCATTGAGTTTATTTTTCCGCTAACACTACAATTCGACGTTCGAAGTCTTTTTCGTTTGTAGTTTGCAGGAAGAACGTATTAACATTTTACGCTCTACGAAAGTACCACTCTTCAGGCAGGGTTGAATTTTAAAGTACTTTTAGGTTGAGCAATTTTGATAAAAAGTATTAACTAGAAATATTGTTTAATGTCCATTTATTAAGCATTTCTGATAAATAAGTAATCACAAATTTATATTAATATAGTGTAATATCAACTTTGTTGCTGTTCTTTAGTTGTGTATATGTTTAATTAACATTTAGCAGATGTCAGTACGCAATCTCACATCTCTGTTAAAGCAACCCTGTATTGAACTTGAAAATATATTACGCTTTAGTTCTTGCTAAATTTAACTATTTTCTAATGAGAACTGACTTTTGCATTAATATCGTTAAACTTTCATTTTTAAATTTAAAATTTTATATATTCCATATTAAAATTATTATTTCATATCATGGTTATCACTTCTTTATATTACCAGAATGGTGTTAACTAACCTCCAATAGATGGCGCAGCTCGCACTGAAATACCGGTGTTTGCGATTTTCTTTCCTCAGCATTCGTAAATATTGTTGATGTTCATATGATTTCAGTTTTAGTTGTTTTTGCATTAAACACATGCATTTCTAATAATTTTTTTGCAACAAACTATAAATGGCTTTTACTGAAATAATGTTTCATATTCGACGTTTTGTCCACAAAGATTCTCGACACGCGAGTCTTTTCCCAGACAAGTTATTCAACAAGAGGCACAAAATTCCCGCACATTTCTATGTAGCCGAAGACCAATTGGCTGAGCAAATAGACAATGCCATCCAGCCTTTTATGCAACAGACCAAATGTGATACCGCTATTGAAATGAATCCAGGAATTGGTTTATTCACACGCAAACTACTGAATCGTGATGACCGCTTAAATAAAATTATACTCGTAGAATCTATGGAGCATTTTCTGCCTGGGCTTCATGATTTTCATACACTCTACCCAGAACGCGTCAAAGTGAAGCACAGTGACTTTGTGAGCATGTGGAAACTGTCATTTCAAGACAGAATGGACAACGGCACCCGTGTCTCGGATTTGTTATCTGATCTGCCAAAACGCGAATTTAATGAAGGTAATTTAAGCATTTTTTAAGTAAAAGTGTAATCAAATTTAAACATTTATAGATCCCAGCTGTTTATTGTTTGGTGCTGTGGGCTGTTACGATTTCATCAAACATCTGGTGAATTCCATTATCTTCCAAAACGGTTTGTTCAGTTGGGGACGTATGGAAATGTATCTCGCTGTACCGCCACCCACTTATATAGTAAGTATTCAAGAAGCAGTACTAACGCAATGAACTAAAATTTTTCTTCTAGCATATGACCTGCACCAATGAGGTTGGTTATATGATATACAGATCCACCTCCATGCTTTTCCAAATGCTCTTTGAATACCGCTACATCACACGTTTACCACGTGAACATTTTCTACCAAATCAAAGTGAAAATAAAATCATTAAAGGCAGTCGACTGAAAAAGGTAAATTATATCAAATTTAAGCAAATATACTGAATAACTTATTTTCATCTATATACGCAGGTGCAATCTATCAATCCGGAGTACTTATATTTGGTGCGCATAGTACCGCGTCGTAATTTCTTCGATCTTTGTCCGATCGCAGATCTACAAGCACTTTGGTATTTTGTCAAGCAGAACTGTATTAGCCGCCGCAATCGGGTCATTCCAAATTTAGAGTAAGTACGGTTAGAGTATACTATATTCAAACTGAACAAATAATTTTCCTTTTAGAAAATGGGTACCAGGTTGTGGGCCACGTCTAATTATTAACAGCGTGCCTTCAGAGACATTAAAGCCTCTTTATCCGGAAGATGTTGCGGAACTGCCACAATACTCCACACGCTGCACAACTATGAGCAATCTTGATTTCTATCCGCGCATGAACATTTACACACAATTCGGTGATCTATCGCCAAGTCAAATGTTAACATTATTCACACAATTTCGCAAATGGCCGGAATATAGTGAAAGTTCATTTGTGGCATCACTTGAGAATACTTTGTTAAAAATGGAGGCAGCAGCTGATGAAAACATTGGCATAACAGAAGAAGATGATTTGCCAAATGAGGAAGCAGTCTTTGATGATGTCAAGGAAACTAAGAGTAGCGCAACCAAACGCACTAAGGAAAGTAAGCTTAACACTGCAACATCAAATTAACACGATTAAGCTTGAATTGAAAATCATGTATATGGCGTAGTTATAATTAATGTAAATTATGTATAATTAAAATTCTTATTTAGTAAATGTAAAAGAAAAGTTAAAATCTTATACACTTCTAAAAACTATTTGCTTTTAAGTGTTTATTTAAAATTTAAAGTAACATACAAGTAAAAACTACGCTATGGTAAATTCGTGACATTCTCTCAGCTCTTCACTTTGTTTGAACGCTGGCCGTGCAAGTGCCCTCTATGGAACGTTGCGAGCCACGTGCACACAAATCAACTTTGCTCAGATCATATGGCGGTTCATCATCATCTGCCAGGCTTACGCGCGTCTTCACAGAAACCGATAACTTTATGCAATCCAACATCAATGTGGTCGCATTAACACCAAGCACATATGACAAATGTGCATTTTGACATGGCGCCGAACCACCAATCTGATAGCAAACGTTGTTAATTTTTACCAAACCATCCTGTTTACATGTATTCGTTATGCATTGTGGTATAACTGTATTGGGCGCTAAGACAAGCATTTGTTCTGCTTCACAAGGACCACGTCGGAAGGCGGGATGACAGGCATCCGAGTCGGGATAGTATAATGCAGCTATGAAAGAAGAGTTTCGCATTAGAATTGATAACAAAATTATATTTATTATTAATTTACCTGGTGCACAATCGCAAATCCAGTCATCAGCATGATCGCCCGGGTAAAGAAGCTCATTCGACTTACAGCGCGATGGGGCATAATGCGGAATGCGACCCTGTTTAGGAAGAAAATATTGTTAAATAATAATTTTAAATTAATTTCTAAGAAGCTGAAATTCTTATCAATTCAAGCTGATATGTAGATATGTATGTTTACATGTAATCACATATTCTTATCAGCATACTTGTCGGTTAATCCAATTTTGAGCGAATTGAGGGCAAAGTTATAATTTACAGCCGGAAGATCCAGCCTCAAACGTATTTATGAAATATGCGTCAAAAACAAAATTAAATTAAAATTTAGTTTGAACAATCGAAATAGTTAAATTTGCTACTTGATGCACTAACCTCGAATATTTCATTAATTATTAAATATAATATCAAAAATCAATGTATTCATGTTTCAGTTTTGTACCTTTTCGTATTCGCATTTAAACATCTTATTCACATTAATTCTCAGTTCCAATAAACGTAAATGAAATGAATCAATTAATCAATACGCATACTAATATTCATCAAAGGTGCACACACTTCGACATGCATTCCAGCTCGAATGTAGACTTTTATTGTAAAAACCCTCAATATATTATTAATGGCTGTTACTACTACCGATATATAAAACAATAACCCATACTCACTGCCGAATTTGACTTTTCTTTTTCCATTGGTATACGTTCCGGATATATTACTTGTGTGGTGGTCAGTTGAATCACTGTAACAGTGCAAAAAACACAAACAAATATGGCACTTTTCATTTTATACACGAAATTAATCTAAATATTTATCAAAAATAGTGCGATTATTGAATAATATTTCAGCAAAAGTTTACGAATCACTACTCAGAAGATTATTCGCGTATATATCGTCTGCACCGCACGATGCTCGTTAATAAACAAAAGCGAAGTTTGGCGAAAGCTAGCTTTACACTCAGCCAACAAATCAAAATCGTATGAAATTATACAGCTTCAGCTCAAAAAGATCCCCCCAATTAAATGCACGTTGAGAGAGAGATAACAAAAAAGACCAAAACGGCTCGTGTCGTAAGCAAAGGCGAGCTCAACAACACGTTAAGAGCAGAAACTTGTTGAACAGCGAAATTTTATTAGTACAGAGCTTGAGCTTTAGTTCTTTAGTTAAATAAGTTGATTAATATACATATTTTTTTGTCTAGAAAAATTTGCGCATAAAATTAATTTATTCAAAATATGTAAATAGCTTTCATTTGGCGTCAAATTCGCAATTTGTACAAATCTGTGACTCATTTATCCAAAGCGTTCTCAGTGATTAAACGTTCTTCGAAAATGTGCACTCTTTGATGTGAATTACCGCGATAAAAAAAACAAACAAAGTGAATTTTATATTTACAAACAAATAAATAATTATTAATTATTGCGCTCTTATTTATTCAACAGTACATTTAAGAAGTCGTTGTTAAAATTTTTTAGGGTTATATAAACATTAATTATGATTTTATGATAATATATATTCAAATAGTTCGTCGTCATTGTCTGGGGCATTTTTCCTCTCCAGCTCCTTTGTCTTGATGGGTCTATCTGTTTTGTGCTGCCTAATTACATTTATGAACTACTTAAACATATTCATTGATATACTTACTTAATTCGGTTAAAGCATGTGCTATATCTTGAATATACATATTTTGTATTTTCTGTCGGTGTTCTAATACTTTTGTTGCTTCAATTAGGTTCATACTATGGACATTTACACTTTCCCTTTCCAGATTTCTTTTATTAGCTTGCCTATAATATAGTTGGACCATTAGAAATAAAATATTTTGACATTTAAATCGGTGTCATTTATGTACCTTTTCGTTTCGAAAATTAAACTCCCAGCTGCGATCGAAAATACAACCAATTCACCCAATATATCGGCACCCAATTCTGTAGCAATTGCTTCATTAAGTGGCGCCACCTTTATCGGTCGACCCAAATTCAATAGCACCATCTTTAGTGTGACTTCACACCAATGAAAACCTTCCAATGAGAGTGTGTTATTATTTTTCGTGCACAAGATTTTACTTCCTTTACTCACACTGAGCAGGAGGCGCGCAAATGTATTTCCGAAACAATTGGCTTTGCTTTGCTTTCTTGCTTATAAAACTACTAACAGGACGCGCTAGTTGTCGCATTCCCAACAAACACAACTTTAAAATTGGTAATGTAAATACCACCATGCTGCTTTAAAGTAATGAATGCTTCAAATTTTAAAAACAAAATCCTGTCAAAATATCGAAGAACTTAATTGAACGTGTAAATAAATCGGAATTCCACTTGGCTTTTTATAAATGCTTAATCGTTCTTGAAGTTAAACTTTGTCCTTTTGCGTAAGCGGAATACGCTTGATTGGTTTTCCTAGAACCAGACGGTAATGAATTTAAAATATATAGTTACATATTACATAAGTATAATAAAAACGTAAATTTTACCAAGTTCTTCAAGGGCGTCTATTATTTGTTCAATACAAATAGTTTGCTGGCTTAATATGTGCTGTAAAATCTCTACCGACTCCATTAAAATTTTCTCACGTTTTATTATATCTTTATCTGCCATTTCTTTTTGTTTTATTTGCCTATAAAATAAGAGTATGCAAGTTTTCAATGAAATCTGTCTACTATGTTTGTATAAAAGTACTATAACTATTTTTTACTTATTACTCTCCACAAGTAAAACTTTTGAGCATCCTATAAACACCACTATTTCCGCCCATATAGCTGCACCTAAATTAATGCTTTCTTCTTCGGTTAGTTGTTCGAAATGTTTATCTTTGGATATGAGCATATAGAGATATTTCTCACACCACTGATATCCTTGGAATTTAAAAAGTACATGGACCGAATGAAAAACTCGTTCTACATATGTATGTATAAAAGCATGCACTTACCACGGGACGGAGGTTTTATAATATATTGGCGAAAAAGTTGATTGCGGTGGGCGACGTTTACAAACAATCTTTTTACAGGTTGTGTGAATTCCTTAACAACGATCATAGCCATACGCAATATTCGTAAAGTCATCAAAGCCATCGCAGTTATTTAGAAATTAAAACCAAACTATATTAACACTTAAAAAACTGTTAAAGTTTCATAGTATTGAAATAATTATAATTTAATATGTTAAAATGCACTAAAATTAAATTTAAAACAAACACAATTAAAAACGAGTATTTGTTATCACAATTGTTTTTAAATTTCTCTTCTATGTCAACATCACTATGAGTTCATAGATGTCGCTGTCAATAACACTTTTGCAAATTGACATCAAACAGCTGTGTTTTTGGCGCGAAATTCCCCTGCTATTTGACAATTGAAATAAACAATATCAGTGAATCAAGAAAACAATTGTGTTTATACAATTTTTTGGCGTTATACTTTCGGCATCTTTGTATTTGTTTATAACATTGAATACTGCAAGTAAGAAAACATTAGTGTAGTGTACAATGGATGTGGAAATTAAACAACAATTCGAAGAGATGGGTGTCGAAGCCAATGAAGATGTAATTACCAAATGTAAGTTAAATTCTTATTGGCACATGTTTTAGCAAAACTAATATTAGTATTTTTTATTTACCACGGTATACAATAGCGTTGGAGCTGTGTGTCAGCTATTGTGTTGATGACGCTGCTGAATTCGTGGAACAGTGGATGGCTTTCAGTATTTCCAATCTAAATGGTGCTGAGCCATCAGTGGACAATTTAATAGAATTTGAGCGTAAAGTGTTTCAGGCAAAGCGTGACAAAGAGTTGGCACAGGCAAATCGCAAGCGCGTCAGTTATGCTACGCCAAGCACAAATACAATATACGCACCGCCCGTGGATTCAAATCCACTAGCCATATATGGCGTTGAAGATAGTGCTGTAATTGATGATTATGAAGTTGGAGGTGGTGGTGGTGGCGGCGATGGAAATAGTGTTAGTCAAGATATCAACGACGACGAACAAATGTTAGGCTCCTACAATGTTTGTCATACACCAAAACCTAAGGTAAGTGGTTATAAATGTTTACAATTAATTCTACACTAAAACTTGCATGTTGGATATTGTAATAATAAATTGAGATGACAGCATCTCTTTCCTTCTACGATGCGCTATAAACACTATACATTTGTATGATTATAAAGTTTTCACTACAATATATGTATATTTGTAACCGAACGAATTTCACCACCAAACATGCGCCCAAACTTTATGACACGCTTATTTTTCCTTGTAAGCCAACATCTCCTGCTGGTCCATAGTAAAATAACGTTAAAACAAATACATGATTAAAATAGATCCTACACATGAACCGTTAGTCTTCGTGGGAATCTCAGTATTTGCATTTCACATCCAAATAGCCAAAAGCCTGCAGGCCAACCAAATGGGTAAAACGTACTGCAGCTATAATGTGGACATAACAAGCAATGTTGCCAAAAAAAAAAAGAATTGGTGAAAACAGAAAACAACACAACAATGTGCGCCAAACCAATTTCGCAGCAAACAAGCAAGAATTGTGACCGCGCTAAAGTCCAAAAAAAGAAGCTCAACTGCCCATTTTTATTGACCTTTCATCGGCAAAATGGGCATTTGCCTCTAATCTGCGATAAAATGCTCCTTTTGCGTTCACTTATTTCTATTTGCTTGCTTACAACAACAACGACGCTAAATGCCAGCAGTACAAACCATTATAAACATAGACCAATATGACTTACATACATACATACATATGTACTGAAATCACAACTCTAAGGCTGCTGCCTCAACGTACCTTTCACGCTGCTGGTTGCCGATTTACAGCGCAGCTTTTGGTTTTTCGTTTATTAGCCATTCCACTATTTTTGGCAATTGCAAATGTGCAACGAACGAGCTGCCACATTGACATTTATTGCAATTGCGCCAAAGCTGTTGCCCATTTCTCTTTATCTCCCTCTGCTTAACAGCAGTAAGCCAGAAAGATAGCTAGCTCCAGTTTACATGTAACTCGAGTTGGTCGTAGCGAATTATTTAGCTTTTACTACAAACAAACAAACACACGATTGTAATTGTATGTATGTATGTACATATATTTTGTTCTGTGAATTGGTGGTTTCCTATAATCAACTGTCGTGCTAGTGCTAGCATTGTGTCGTTTTTGTTCATGGAAGCTAGCGTGTTGCGCAGATTTAAGCTTGTTAAGCAGTTTGACAGGCATTAATTTGTAATTTGCAATTACACAAACATTGCGACTTACAACATTGAGATAATACATATGTACATAAGTAGGTACGATTATAAAATTATATGTACATATTTATATTATATATATACATATATATTTATTATTTTATATTATGAGTGTAAATATTATTCTTATACAATTTATATACATTTAATATTTTATTTTATTTAAGCATACGCATATATTTCTTTATTATCAAAAACAACAAAGGCTTCTTTATTTTATGCATTGATAAAAAGTGCGTTCATATTAACCATATTCTTTAAATAATTGTTTATTTTGAAGCAATTTAACTGAATGCGGTTTATACCTTTATATCTCATTCATCAAATTTTGAACTAAATAATTTTACCTTACGTCTGTTTTTCCTTGTGCTTAATGTAGCAATTTGATATTATGCTCTGTTGTTGCATACTTCTAGGCTCAAATTATTAATACTTTCAGCAAAAATATTTAAAACTATTTTATTCTTTAAAATGTTTTTGTTTATCCGCTACCAACCGGAATTCATATTCAACCAAAAATTGTTATTGCAGCAGTCATCCCCAAAACTACTACAAAACAAAAATGTTTGCTATTACAAATACAGCAATATTGCGAAAAGAAACTTTGTTTGCCTCAAGGGTTACTTGCAAGCGTTAATGCCGGTATGAGCGATTTTCATCTTCAACTGTTTACGCACTTATATTCTCAGTATATATGTATGTAAATATGTATATATGCAAGTATCTTTAATTGTAGCCGCTATCAAGATACATAAATCAGTTTTATGCTTATGTTAATTGCCACCACTGCTAATTGTGCGTTTTTTATGCATCAACGTTTTGGTGAAAATAAAGAAATGCAAATGAGATGAATACATTTCTTTTTAACAATTGCACATAAACACTCATATGCATACCTACAAATGTATATTAAGGAAAGGGTGTTTTATTTTATATGAATGAATGAAGAATATATTTGTAATTTAAATGTACATAGTATAATACATATGTACTTATATCAACAAAAATCTGTAATACGTTTTAAAATAGATATAGAAGCGCTCAGTGTGTCTCCAACAGAGTCTTAATTCAAAAACTCTTTAAAAAAACAGTGAAAAATTTATTTTTAATGAAAATAGGTTGTCCGACGATTTAGTTATAAAACCGCTTGCGTAGCATTTGCCGAATTTCGAAATTTTGATTCGGCTTTTTGTGCTACATTTAAGCCATCACTCTTTTCGACGCTTACATCTAGTTAATTTTATACATTTTTACAAAAAAAAAAATAAATTTCGTTACGTTTTTTTCACATTTTACATGGTGTTGCGTTTGCGTCTGCGCACTGGTGCATAATTCCCGCAACACTTCGATTGCTGAAAACACCGTGTACACACATTCTTCTGTGTGTTTCGACTCGTTTATGATTTCTTCAAATTCTTTTCGGTTTGCTAGTTTGTTTCTTAAATTTTTTTTTTTTTTTGAAATCTAAACTTTGTATATACGCTTTGCGTCTTCGTCTAGCCATCACTCTGTGGGTACTTACATGTGTAATATGTAAATACATGTGTGTGTATGTATGTAAGTGTGTAAAAGTTAATTAGTCATTTTGAGCTATTAAATGTGTTTCAATCCAGTTGAGTGGCTCCTCTGCGACCGTTGGTTGGGTTAGCGCTGCGTAACAGTGCAGTTAACTAAGGAAATCGAGGCGTAAATGATATTGCACGCTAGCTTCAAATGAAGTTTTATTGAAATATCTATATTTTGATAGTCGTTTTGGTTTTTTGTTATTACTGTAAACAACAACAACAATTATTACAGGTTCACTGTGTTTATTTTTGTAGAGTTTTTCATCGATGTCTTATAAATAAGATCTAGTCAAAAAAACTGTTTCGTATGGTTTAGACCAAAAGTAGAGAGACGTTCTTTGAGCCGTTCTCACGACTTTCGGCTCTCCTTAATTGGAACGGTCCCGGATTTTTACCTGCTCAAGGAATATCAATTAGAAGCATTACTCAAAATTATGAGAGAAATATTTTCTGATAATACTACAACAACAACAACTAGTAACCTAACCGATTACCGTTACCACAATCGGATCGGACTCGGATTTATATTTGGATAAGGAAGCCGACTTCATTCAAAATTAATTAGGATACACAACAACAACAACAACAACGTGTATTATATTAGCGAGTTTGTTTCTCAGTCTGAATTATAAAGACCGCAATCGATCGTTTGGAGAAATTCAATCTTCCGTAGTCCATATTAACAGGGAGGATACAGGTTCCGGAAGTACAAATTATGATTTTTTGTATTATAATTAGAATTTTCAAACCTTCTTAAGCCAGTCAAAAGACCGTCATTATTTCTGACGCAGTCGTAGTTGTTAGAAGATCTTAATACGTCTCAATGTGTTACATTGTTTTTCTAACCAATTTTAATTGTCGGTTTGCGTTGTGCTCTCTTCCTTTCATACCACATATCGTCACAATTCGTCAAGTTAATCGTCAACGCGTCAACGCCGCGTCAGATAATGATTTTAGTTCCAATTTGCAATTGCAATTACAATAGCCGCTATAAAAAAAGTTAACTACGAATGGCTGCTATCGTCAACTGACGTGCAATGTCTGTATGTATAATTTGTTTGTATGTATGCTGCTTCATGCGCAAAGCATTCAACGCATTGCACTGTGACACCGCGCATGCGCGCAGTTTCAACATTTTCCATGTATTCCATGTAGTATTCCGCCACTTAACGGCTTTAGCTATTGCCTATTTTTGCCTACGTCGCTGCGCCTGCGCTTGCCGCGCCACCCAATTTCTACCAGTATTTTTGAGGCTTTGATGTTGCGCGCCCAGTGCGAGCGTTAGTTTGAAGCCTAACAACTGAAGATGCATCTCCCGTTCAGCCTGGTTCCTGGTTTTCGCAGAATTTCTCGTCGTCTATCTTCTACGGTTATCTTATTGCCTATTGGAAGGATTGTTGTTTGGGAATGTCTGAATGGTTGGCTGCAAGAAAGGGCTACATACAGCACCTTTGTGTGTGTCTATTGTTGCCGACGACGACGACGACGAGTTTCTTTTTCGGCTCAAAACGCATGGCTGCATGGTGGCAGGCACGCTGCGGCCTCACCAATTGTAATGATGATGATAATGACAATGACATGGATGTATACATGGACGACATGTCATTTTCTTTCACCACAGCTCACGGTTGCGCGCTATCAATTTATGCGTTGGTATGTATAGCGAATTTGTACTACATCAACCGGTGAGTGTGATGGCTGATGGCTGAGGAAATACAAAAAACAGCAACAAAGTTAATGTGAAATAAATAAATGAAAACAAATAAATAACCCACAACTCGAACTGTGATCGCTTTGATGCGTAAACAAATTATGGCTTGTTGTAGTTGTATGGAAGTATATATGTATTATATTTAAAGGCATGCATCTCGCCATCCAGATAACGCATTTTACAATGCATTGTAAATATTTGCATTTTGCATTGGGTATTTTACATTTTACATTTTGTGACTTGACTTGTGATTTCTATTTGTTAGTGTTGCTGTTGTTGTTGTAGTGTGCCGGCTTTTCGCATTTGAAAATTGCGAATTCAATGTTTCCCCTTTCAGCTATTATTTCCAGTTGCCGGTTTAAAATTACCATTTGGTTTTAGTGTCAATTAAGTTTTATTGTTCGTTGCGATTGCACACGGGTATGCACGCGTGAGTATGCGTAAGACGGTTGGCTACTCAACGAGCAATGAAAAGTTTGCGCTTATCATAACAATGTTGTTGTTGTTTTTTTTTTTTCATTCTTCAAAGTAATATCTACGAATTCTTATTTATTTGGAGTTGAGGAAATGCCAACAGAGCAGCACATGTGCGCTTTATGATGGGAATAAGCGGAAATAATCCAACTATCGAAAATTGCCTCGGGCTAATTAAAAGAGCACGCATAATTTTCGCTATAAAACCATGGTTTGAGTTCAAGTTGATGGAAGGCTAGAATTTGATTTGAGTGATATGAAACCAATGGAAATTCTCTTCAGCATTAATTTTTCTAATGAAATATGAAAGTTACAGAATATATTTTAAAGAATTTTAGACTAGTATTCTTCTTAATTAAAAATTATTATTATCTGTTTAACCTACTTCGAAAACTGATTGTATGTATGTGATTGGCGCTGCCACCGTTTAGCCGGTTATAGCCGAATCGACGATAGTGCGCCACCTCTCTCTCTCCTTCGCAGTTCGGCGCCAGTTGGAGGTCCCAAGTGTAACCAGGTCGCTCTCCACCTGGTCCCTCCAACGGAGTGGAGGCCTTCCCCTTCCTCGGCTTCCTCCGGCGGGTACTGCATCGAACACTTTCAGGGCTGGAGTGTTTTCGTCCATTCGGACAACATGACCTAGCCAGCGTAGCCGCTGTCTTTTTATTCGCTGAACTATGTCAATGTCGTCGTATAACTCGTACAGCTCATCGTTCCATCGTCTGCGGTATTCGCCGTTGCCAATGTTCTGAGGACCATAAATCTTACGCAAAATTTTCCTCTCGAAAACTCCTAGTGTCGTCTCATCTGATGTTGACATCGTCCAAGCTTCTGCACCGTAAAGCAGGACGGGAATGATAAGCGACTTGTAGAGCTTGATTTTGGTTCGTCGAGAGAGGACTTTACTGTTCAATTGCCTACTCAGTCCAAAGTAGCACCTGTTGGCAAGAGTTATTCTGCGCTGGATTTCGAGGCTGACATTGTTCGTGTTGTTAATGCTGGTTCCAACTGATTAATGTTACAAAATAAAGTATATCTTGCGATTGTCGATATACTATCGAATCTAAATTTCTTTAATGCTACCTAAACATTTACTTCCATGCATAACTATGTATATTCATTTGTGTGTAGTGTAAGCATTTTCCTCAGTATGACCCTGTTAATGGCTATTCATAACTTCACACTTTTACTCATACAAATTGATTTTACACTAAATAACAACAAAAAACTAAAACCCAATAACAATGAACAAATCCATTTGAGCACAAAGTTTACAATTAACACGGTCGATTATGCAGAAAATTACACGTAAACATAAATTGGAAAAATCTTAAATAAAGATATATTTAAAAGCACGTATTAAAAAAATATGATATTATTTATTTTTTTTAGGCGATCGCTTGACAAATTTTCTGAAAATAAAGAATAGTGTCTTATATTATTAAATATAATTTTTTAAGTAATTTATAAAAAAATGTTGTTATAAACTTTTTTACAATATATATTTTTTTATAAAAATTTAGTTATTTATTTCTGTTGATTTTATCAAGAATAATTGAACGTATTTTACACCAAAACCCTGTTTAGCAGGAGAAATTGGTGAGATTAATGATACCAGTCAGATTGTTACCGAGTCAGTCTTCACTTCACATCAGCGGTCAACGGAACACTCTAAGCCTTTTCACGAATGGCGAACCTCAGCTTGTTACCACCCTGTTAGGTTTCCAGAAACTTTATTTTGTTCTAAAAGTGCATATAGTTTTGATATATAGCTTCTAAAATAGCCTTTAAAGACCGCAACATCTACCTGAAATACACAGTAATCACTTGAAAATAAATATTCTTAGCGAAGAGCCTCTCACAATATAAATAGATACACTTAGTAACTTTGTTTGTTAAAAATCTTAAGATATTCTATATCGATAGGGAAAATACGGACTAAAGTCCCCAGCGCGTGTCTATAGTAAATGCTAAAATCATCATATTTATGTCCTCTTCTCAATATTAGATCTTTCTAAAAAATGTCTCTCACAGAAAAAACTTGATTATAATTATATCAAACATGGTATCGTCTAAACACTCGACACCAACATTGGTCTCTTTATGATAAAGAGCTCTTTGATTCAAAATAATAGTTCTACTGAAAACCGATTGAAAGTCACAAAACATTTTCAATGATTATGATGTTCTTGAGTGAAGCTAATGCCGTATTACGATCCACTTTTCGTGGTTCCATTCGTTTCTACTGGTTAATGAGAATTAGTCGGTTCCAATCCAAACCACTGCTTGCTATTTTGTTGATAATTTTCACGAAAAATATCCTTTTGATAATGTTTCTACTTTCGATATTCATACAGTACTTCTATTGACCTCTTTAGCTCATAAACTATAGTTAATCATTTATCGCCGATGAATTTTTACTTTATTAAGGAATAAATTAATAAATGAACTACATTTTCATATTAAATAAGTAAGAAATAATAAAATAATAATATTAAAATACAGTAGAATCCCTATTATCCGTACATCGATTATTGGAATATCCGATTATACGAAAGTATACATCTCGGCTCTATTTGCCAATTATAAAAATTACAAGTTTATTCTGATGAAGAAATCATTCAGTATTTGAACAGTAAGGAAAGAGATCATGATGAAGAGACTGAAACTGGAGAAGTATGTCAAGTACCAGAAGCTTTTAAAGCTCTAGATGTTGGTTTTAAGTGGTTTGAGAGGTTCGTTATAATTCGTGTTCACGTATATCGTATTATCTAAACGACGCATTACATAATATAATTTTAATAAAATTAAACTCCTGTGTCGATTTGCTTTAAAATTGATTTCCGGAATACCCCTGGTTTTGTTGATCCGAATAATCGGGATTCTGCTGTACATTTACGTTTAACTTTAGAAAGTAGAGAAAACTAAATAGCTCTCTCTTCAACCGTTTGCACTACTCTCTGACGCATTGTTAGATACAGATTATATGTATGTATACTACAGTACTTGCTCGTCATGCAAGCACTCTCCATAGCAACTTCATGTATACCAAGATCACGATTCTTCACTTTTGATCTATGAATATATGCAAGTTTGTGTAGAGAATATATATATATACGTACATACATACATACAGTTGCCATCTAAAGCGAATAAAAGACATTAAAACCGAGTTCTATTGCCACTACACGCATACACATATTTATGAACTTGGGTCCTTGCCTCAACACATCTAATACATACACACATATACACATAGGCGCACATAGCAGCATCTCAGCAACTCAGCTCCTTGGATTTCGAGCATATGCTCTCTACACTATAAGTATCTACTACAACAACAATAAAGTCGATGGTGCATAGCTATTGCTTGAATTAAATTGATACTGACGCTATTGTTGTTGTTGTTGTTGTTACTATTGTAGTTGCTAGAGTTGTTACCGCAGCGCAATAGCATCATTGCTGATGCTACCACCAAGTAACTTATGCAATTTCTTTCACATCGTTTGCTTTGTCTTCGACGTTGGCTCCAGCTTGGCCATCGCACCCGAACGCTATGAAACAACAATAACAGAAGCAGCAGGCAACGCACCATCGTCATTATGACATTTGAATTGCAGATAATGAAGTTGGAATTACAACAACAATGTGTTGTTGTATTGTTGCGTAGAGTGGAGAGTTTTCAGCTAGGTAGTGGCAAATAATGAGTTATCATGAGGAAATGATGAGATTATGATGATGATGATGATGATGATGACGAAGAGTGTCATAATGAATTGGTAAAGAATTGTGTTCGTGTTGGTATTGTTGTTGTATTTGTTGTAGATTATGTGATTTTTAAAGATTTGTTCCAGCGTTAGGGATACTTGAGTGCGCCAATACAAAGAAAAACGCGCACACAAAAGAGATGGACATATATAGGGAAGTCATATATATATAAATATGTAGATGTATATATGTATGTGTGTGTGTGTTGGTAAGTGTAACGCAACGCTCATCAATTCTTGATTAAGGTTTGTTGTTAATATTTTTAGATGAATTGCTATCGACTGACTCAACAGTTACTACTTGTTGCCTATATAATCATCAGTGCATACTTATGTACACGGTATATACATATACATATGTATATTACAGCGGTATATGATCATATCTGTGATCTTGGCAGCAAAAGTGGAAGAAGCGTATCTTATGATTTGATGCAAGCGCTTGACTCTAAATTATTATCATTGTGACGCGCTTAATGGCGTTGCTGTATGTATGTATGTGTGTTTCTGTAAGCACGCTTCACTTCTTACCTTTCTTTTTCACTATTTTTATTCCGAAATATAATATTTTTCGTAAATTTATTTCTTTTACTTTTTTTTCAATGTCGCTTTGTTGTCTTCTTTTACTTTGCGCTGCAACACAATTTCTTGTTTTTGTTGTTTTTCTATGCTCGCGCGTAGCCGATTGTAATTATTGTAATTGTCGTTTGGTTTTACCTCAAATTGATGCAGTTTAGTTGGTTCGTTGGCTCTTTAGTTGGCTGCTTGTATAGACGTTAATCAAAGAGTCGGAGACAGGCTTGCTTGGTTCGAGCTTGAGCTTGCAAGCCAACATATACATACATACATACATTCTCGCTTCTTTTTCTATTTTCCTGCTCGTAAACATTTTCCTAAGCGCAGCGTTGCCATTACTTTGACTAGATTATTACTCGCAGAATTCTCTGCAACGCCGTCTTCAACGACGTCATCGTGCCAATCACACCAGCCAGCATTTGTAGTCCAACGTTTAGATCTTGTATTTTGAATTTCCTCACTGTGCAACACACTTTCATTGTATGTAGACACGGCGTTTGTGTTCTCTTATTCCATTTTGCTAGCGTTATGTCATTGGTCGGCTGTCGCTTTGTACACGTTCGTCGTACGTCTTCGTCTGAGACTGTTTGTTAGATAATTGATTTGTGGGGGAACAAGTCATTACACTATAAAATTAAGTGAAGCATTGAACTGGAAATACGATTTGTTTGTTTTTAACTTTTAATGTGTTTCTTTACTGCTGCTCTACTTCTATTTATGCTTGCCATTGTCGTCTTTCGATTGTTTGGTGCGCATGCGCCGCCTTCCATTCCAGCGAGAGCAATCAGAAATTAGCCAACTTGGGTTGAATGTGTCGAACGTTTGTGTCGTGGGAATACGTTTTACGTTTTCAAATGCGAGCACAAGTATTTGCATTTAAATATGGATCAACTTTTAGTTGCCACTTTAATTGATCCTCTTTGTCAAGTCCGCGAGTTGTCAGGCCGTCGTTCGTTATTCGTCGTGCGTCAATCTCAATTTGACAGCTTCTCTGCACGTCTGCGCCAAACTCCGACTCAATTACGAACGAATTTTTTTTGAACTAACTATAACAATCGCTAACAATTGGCACAACGGATGCTTGCTTAATTATGGTGAGCACGTTTGAAATGCTTTCTAAGTCGGTAAGTCGTTGCTATGTCGCGGCTCAGAGATGAGGATGTTAATGAGATGGACTAATCGTGCGCGTGTTTATATGTACAAAAATAGTGTGAATGGTGGTTGATGAATCAAATTTATTTTTAATGGTTTAATTTAAGGGCTTATAACCTGACATTTCATATCTGGTCAAAATTGTATGATGTTGCCTAAATAATATAATTTACCGAACGGATAAGTACAGATAAATTAGGTCTACAACTTTGCTTCCGCCGTTTTCCAATAGATGTCTCTTGCTTGACCCACTGGTCGATTAAATCGATGTTTTTTTATATCGATCTTGGACATTTGTGTAAAAATTAACCCAACAAAATATTCGTAGAGATCTGTTTGCATCCCAAACTTATTCTCAACTGAAAATGTCACCTTTTGAGCCGAATTCTCGACGTTTGCGTGAATGTCTCTAGGGTCAAGCACTGGTCGATTAAATCGTTTTATATCGATCTTGGACATTTGTGTCAACATTAACCCAACAAAATTTTGTAGAGATCTCTTTGCATCCCAAACTTATTCTCAACTGAAAATGTCGATTTTTGTGCCGAATCCTCGACATTTGCGAGAAATTTTGCTTTTCTTTTTTAATTCCAAGAAAATTGCGGCTGAGGCTCATCGAATGCTTTCGGATACGTACGGTGAGGCTGTCCTAAGTGAAAAAAGCCTTAAATTTACAAAAAAAAAAACGGAAGCAAAGTTGTAGACCAAGAAATAAAATTGAAAAATATCGACAGTTTTTACTTTCAAGATCCGTATTTACATTACATTCTCGAAGGATTCAAGGAATAAAGCGAATAATGCCAACATTTTATAACCTCAAATTTGCAAGCATACCGTCTCTTTCTAACATGCCTTAGATAAGGGTTCTGTTTCGAAAAATTGTTTTTCCCGAAATCTATAAACTTATCTGATTCTTTTAGTCTTATGCTCTCTAAACTGGTATCCAATGAATGAAGAATTTTCTGCTTTTAAGGGTTCGACCGTGCTTTTTGCAGTTCAAGAAATCGATGTGGTCGGCTTAAAAACATCTAGTTTGATTCAGTTTTGGTAAGAAAGCCCCATACGAGCCGACAAAGGATCTACTCCTCGATCTTCTTCTTCTTCTTTACTGGCGTAGAAAGCGCTTACGCGGTTATAGCCGAGTCCACAACAGCGCGCCACGCATCTTTCCTTTTGGCAGTTTGGCGCCAATTGGTGAAGACAGGTACTTCTCCACCTGGTCCTTCCATCGGAGTGAAGTTCTCCCTCTTCCTCGGCTACCACCAGCGGGTATTGCATCGAAAACTTTCAGAGCTGGGGCACTTTCGTCCATTCGAACAACATGACCCAGCCAGCGTAGCCGCTGTCTTTTTGCCAATGTTGAAGGGACCATAAATCTTCCTCAAAACCTTTCTCTCGAGGCACTCCTAGTGCCGTCTTATCGGATGTTGACACCGTCCACGCTTCTGCACCATAAAGTAGGACGGGAATGATGAGGGACTTGTAGAGTTTAGTCTTTGTTCGTCGAGAGAGGATTTTACTTTTCAATTGCCTACTCAGTCCATATTAGCACCTGTTGGCAAGAGTGACTTGCGTTGGACTTCAAGGCTGACAATTTATGTCCAATCATTTTTGAAAACGGATTTTTTCAGAAAGTTTTTGTATCTATACTTGATTACTAGCTAGTCCACTAACACGATTTACACATTTCAAAACTAGTTTGTGCCTTATTACAGCTTACGCTGGTATTTTAATTCACCATGGCATTCACGTGTATGTAAATAATTGGCAAATTGTATTCCAAACGTTCGGTTCAATGATATTCTCGTCGTCTCTGCGCCACCATAAATGTATGCATGAGTCACGAGTTTCTATTCTACATCTGTGTGGAACTTTAGCTAGAATATTGTTATAAAAGTGTAATGAACTCGCCGGTGCTATTGAGAGCATTTGGTTGTGGGTGATGCAAATTTTTAACGATTAGAACTAACCGATTTGGAACTCGTTAAAACCGTTATTTCAAATTATCATAAATGTATATGTTTTCGTCCTTAACTGTATCCTTCGAACGTTCACTGGGTCATGAAAGGAGTTTAGCAAACCAGTTACAACTGCTTGCTCCTCTGGTTCGGATCACACTCATTAATCCACTCTTTGGTATCATCGGTAAAAAAACTTGGATTGCTATGATATATCTCACGATCCAATTAATTATTGAAGGTTAGAATTAACTACAAAATATGGATCCTCTCATAACAATACTTCTTACTTCTCAGTCTGACTGATAGATTATAATAAACTCACAACAGGTTTAAAAATGTTTGATTTCTCTCAGTGTAGAACGAGAAAAATAAGCCCAATGCATCGGCGGTTAGCTATAAGCCTGCTACTGTTTTCTGTAAAGCAAATTAGTTACTAATGTGAAGGTTTATGTTCAGAGCTGGACTTAAGCAATGATGTAGCAATAGGTAATTTCTTTTCTGTAACGAAAACTGCGATTCTTGAGTGAGAACCAGGCTTAAACCTTTCCATATATTATTAGTGTGTTAATATGTATCTATGTCGACTGCATTAATCATTCCTGCGGGGTCAGAAAAACCCATTGCCGATTTATAGATGCTCACACACGCACACACATACATACTTACTTTAATGTAGCTACATAAACCTGTAAGTATGCTTGTGTTGTACGAATTCGATGCTTGTCTTTACTGTTCGACGCTCCTGTTTCGTTTTGGGCAAAACTGGTTCTGACTTTTTCGTAAGATACGCTTAAAGAGTTAAAGCAACAAAACAAAAAAAAACAAGAAGAACAAGAAGAAAACCTAAATACACACACAACTGCAAGTATTTTTGTTTTTGTTGCTACAGCGTTCTTACCAACAACGGTGGAGAGTGTTCTTCATAGTTTGTAGAGACAAGAACACACATACACACATAAACATACATACATACATACATACAAATACCTTTCGTTTGAAGCGTTACTTAAAGTTTGGTAACTCTATTGCAAACTTGTATGTATGTATGTACACAAACGCACAGCTAAACATATGTATATAAGGTGTATATATATCAAAGCGTAGCATAAAGATACATACATACATAGAACAGAAAGCCCAAATGATACCAAAAAGCATTAAAATATTGGTACTAGCAACAACAACAGCAGCCAGCACTTTCAACGGCCAACTGACAACAACAACGGCAATGACAACAACAACGGCAATGGCAATAACAGCCACAACTAAAGTACAGCCGCTTTTTTGTTAATTTTGTTGTTGTTGTTTGTTAGCTTGACTTCTGGCTTCGGTTTTGGCCGTTTTGAATTTGAAACCGTTTGTAAACTTTCCAACACATACACAAACTAGGGGCTTCACCCCTTGCTCGCACACACCATTTCAAGTGTAACTGTGTATATACATATATGTAATGCACACAAATATCTGTATTCTAATGCATACTTATATATGTATATGTGTATATAGATATATACATATTCACCTATGTAGGTGTTTTCTCAAGTACTTTTGGACGCATTCGCGTAGTGACGGTGGGCAGAGGTCGTGTTTTTGGCCTACAAGGAAGTGGGCGATCTCAAGCAGCATACAAAAAGAAAGCAAGTTATAGAGCGCAGCAACGTTCCAAAAGCAGCTAGATAAATGCATTTACACATCGGCTCACATATTTGTACATCACTTTGAGCGTACTTTGGCAGGAAAAACGCTAGAATAATACGAGTAATTGGTATTGGTTTGTGAAGGAACATTTTTTGATATGTTCCAGTATTTACATAAATACTATGCTCTCATATAGCCATTTACAAACAAACATACATACATATAGAAATGTAAATGAAATAAGTTTTATGCGTATCAATTGTGGTGCATCTCATTGTAGTTCGCATTAGACGAGCAAACGGTATCGAGAGCTTAGTCTTTTTCTGATTTAACGAAGAGTAAATATATACTATCAGAGTTCCCACACTGTTAGAGAATACAATAGTTTTACCACGGGTTTAATTAATATTCTCGGATCCGCGAATGAAGAGCTTATTCAAAACAATGTCCTCATGAAAATTTCGAGAATCTTTTTAATATAATATATTTGAAACTAAATTACTAAAGTACCACATTATTAAGGTGTTGACGTCTATATTCTTTGTACGATCTTGCCAAATCAGGGCAGGTCAGGTCCCACTACAGTCGAGTCTACGTAGCTGGAACGGATACCGATTTTTAAATCTCAGCCTGTCCCATAAACTCAAATGCTACCAAGACAAACTCACGATCTTCATCTATAACTAATATAAAGACAATAAGCGAGTTAGTTAATCTGATGAGAACCATCTCTGGGATGCTTTCAAAGTTGGAACCCTCATTGTAAATATTCGCTGTAAACCCGATATAATTAGCATTGTTGAAATAATTAAATATATGTAAAGTATATATATATATATATATATTATCTATTGTTATACGTTTGTGGGTCATGGGTTCCGCTATCGATCTAAACAAATAAAGGGGTTTTCAAAAGGAGCGCTACAAAAGTACATTCAATACCATTATGTATGGAACTTGATTTCTTTTGAATGACCACCACATGGCACGCTTGTCCAGACGCTGAACCCAATAGTCGACGGTTTTCAAACATAAATCGGCCGATACTGTTGCAATTCGTACGAAGTTCATCAATCGTCGCTGGCTTGTTGGCATAGACCATAGACTTGACGTAGCGCCACAGTAAATAGTCTAACGGCGTCAAATCACACGACCGAGGCCGAATTGACTGTGTCATTTCGTGAAATAACACGTTCATCAAACTGGGCTTTTAAGATTGTGACATTCGCTGTGTGGCCTGTGGCGCCATCCTGTTGAAACCACTTATTGTCCAGGTCCATATCATCCAATTCGGGCCAAAAATATTCGGTTATCATTGAGCGGTAGCGATTTCCATTCACAGTAAAGTGCCGGTCTTGATCATCGCGGAAGAAGTAAGGGCCAATGACGCTGCCGGCCCAGAAACCGCACCAAACCGTAATTTTTTTCGGGTTGCAATGGTGACTCATGGAATATGTACTTATATAGACCATAAATAAGACGTAGCGCTCTTAAAGTTGAGGCCACTGACCTCATCTTTCGGTAGTAAATGTTAATAATTTCGACTAGAGTTGGTGAATCGCATATCTTTCCATCATGAAATGGCAAACCATACTGAAGAGAAACGTCAGAAGAGCTGGAAAAAATATGGCGTCGTTTGCTGTTGCTATCGGTCCACTTTTGTAGCGTCCCTATTGAAAACCCCTTTATTAGAACATATAAATTTATTCTATTATTATTAAATTTCAAAGCGTGTTTTTATATGAAAAGGCTTCTGGCACATACATATTATAGGTGTAATAAAAAAACATTCATTATATTTGAAAAAACTACATTTATCGCTTAAAAATAATTACATTCTTTAAGGTAACTGAAAAGGGGTCATTAGTTATGCATTACGAAAACACAAAAATGTATTCGATTTCATTTTAATAACTGTATACACGCCGCTTGCAATCTACACAATGTGGGTAATTTACCGATAAGACAGTCTGTGATTTTCAGATAACGACGAAAGGTTTATACGGGCATTGCCGTATCGCTGACGATATATTAATTTCTTGTAATTAGTTTACTGGTTAAAATTAAAATGAAAGAAATTATTTATTTTCTGAATTTATTTCCCAAAGAATTATTCTCACAAACACGCATGTAATGTAAATGTAGATAACTTATAAATGTATCTAAATAGCTTTATTTTTCATACATTTGATCTACTTTAGCGTGCGACTTACAAACATACATACATAAAATAAATAGTTACCGATGCACGACTAAACTGTTTCTTCTCGCTTCCTGTTCAGCATTCATTAGTGCGTATATTCAACCCACAACCCACAGTTGGTTGACTGACCGACCGACCGCCTGTTGATTGATTCTCTACTTTTTTGCTTGCTGCTGTCTTCATGGACAGCTGTCATCTTGTCTTAAGCTGAGAAGCATCAAAGCATATAAACAAAAAAAAAAAGAATAAAAATAACAAAAACAAATGAATTTGCAAGTACAAATGAGATTTTAATATACATATTTATACTACAGACATACCCATTCATCTATCTGTATGTATCACGCTACTTGGGCGGTTATTTCATTCGTCAACGCTAAAATGCCACTTAAATTAGTTATAACGGGTGATTTTTTTGAGGTTAGGATTTTCATGCATTAGTATTTGACAGATCACGTGGGATTTCAGACATGGTGTCAAAGAGAAAGATGCTCAGTATGCTTTGACATTTCATCATGAATAGACTTACTAACGAGCAACGCTTGCAAATCATTGAATTTTATTACCAAAATCAGTGTTCGGTTCGAAATGTGAAATCCGCTTTTTTATCGACAAATTTTGTTCAGCGATGAGGCTCATTTCTGGTTGAATGGCTACGTAAATAAGCAAAATTGCCGCATTTGGGGTGAAGAGCAACCAGAAGCCGTTCAAGAACTGCCCATGCATCCCGAAAAATGCACTGTTTGGTGTGGTTTGTACGCTGGTGGAATCATTGGACCGTATTTTTTCAAAGATGCTGTTGGACGCAACGTTACGGTGAATGGCGATCGCTATCGTTCGATGCTAACAAACTTTTTGTTGCCAAAAATGGAAGAACTGAACTTGGTTGACATGTGGTTTCAACAAGATGGCGCTACATGCCACACAGCTCGCGATTCTATGGCCATTTTGAGGGAAAACTTCGGAGAACAATTCATCTCAAGAAATGGACCCGTAAGTTGGCCACCAAGATCATGCGATTTAACGCCTTTAGACTATTTTTTGTGGGGCTACGTCAAGTCTAAAGTCTACAGAAATAAGCCAGCAACTATTCCAGCTTTGGAAGACAACATTTCCGAAGAAATTCGGGCTATTCCGGCCGAAATGCTCGAAAAAGTTGCCCAAAATTGGACTTTCCGAATGGACCACCTAAGACGCAGCCGCGGTCAACATTTAAATGAAATTATCTTCAAAAAGTAAATGTCATGAACCAATCTAACGTTTCAAATAAAGAACCGATGAGATTTTGCAAATTTTATGCGTTTTTTTTTTTAAAAAGTTATCAAGCTCTTAAAAAATCACCCTTTATTTATGTATTTCATCTTACCTGCTTACTCATATCTATATAATTTATGGATAATGTATGATATGTATGTATGTATGCAACACGGTTACTTAATCAAATCAAATTAAATCAATCGAAACGTAACGAATTAAAATTATATCATACAAAAACGAAGTGTTTCTTTAGCTCATCATCATTAGCTCTTGTACATCTGTAGTTCTATGTGTGTGAGTGTATAGTTATGTCATTGTTCTACGACTAAGTCAACAGCGGTCAATAACTTTTGCATTAAATCTGGTTATTTTCTATGCATAAATTAAGCGAGATAGCAACGCTTAGGGCAAACCCAAATTTGCGGGTGTTTTGAACTTCTGTTCACTATAGACACACACGTTTTTGCCGCTTAATGGCATAAGCCTTTTATAATTTCTTCTTCTATTTTTTAATTACTGTGTTCTTTGTATTTTGTTTAGCTGCAGATTTCGATAATTTCGCATAAATTAGTAGTTTTATGCATGTGCAGATAAATAAATGTTTTATAGAAACTTATTTTTTAATTCACGGAGATCCAAGTGAGTTTACTCATCTGAAAATAATAAAGTTTTCAGATATATATGTAGGTATATCAACAGACTTTTTCTGCCACCTTCAACCTCAAATATACAATCTTGTAATGTTACTATGGGAAAACGCCAATCAAAAATTATATTCTTTAGTTTATGCTGGACTGAATTTTCGTCTATTAGAAATGAGAATATTACCGAAGCTTTATCGATATGTATTGATATAACCATTGATCTCCAAAGTGGGCCTTGACACTAAAAGTATTGTCTAAAGTCTAAAGTTTGAAGAAAGCTAAAAAAACAAGAAAAAACAAGAAAAAACGTTAACTTCGGCTGTACCGAAGCTAATATACCCGTCATAGGTGCTTTTCTTTTAGTAACTATGTGTTTAAGCAAATCTAAAGACGTTAGAAAAAGTAAGTAAAAAAAAGAAAACATTTTACTAATTCTTTTTAGCCGGGTTGTTTGCTAGAAACATTAAGGTTATATAGTTAACCGATCTGAACAATTTCTTCGGAGATTATATTATTATCTTAAGCAGTAATCCACGTCAAATGCGAAAATTTTCCATACAAGCCATTGATTCCGATTGTTCGGTTTGTATGGCAGCTATATGCTATAGTGAACCGATCTGAACAATTTTTTTGTAGATTAAATTATTTCTATGAACATTAACTCACACCAAATTTCGAATATATGTAGTAAAATGCGGAAGTTTTCCATACAAGCCCTTGATTCCGATCGTTCAGTGTGTATGACAGCTATATGCTATAGTGGTCCGATATCGGCAGTTCCGACAAATGAGCAGCTTCTTGAAGAGAAAATAACATCTGCAAAATTTCAAAACGATATCTTAAAAACTGAAGGACTAGTTCGTATATATACAGACAGACGGACATGGCTAAATCAACTCAGCTCAACATACTGATCATTTATATATATACTTTATAGGGCCTCCGACGCTTCCTTCTGGGTGTTACAAACTTCGTGACAAACTTAATATACCCTGTTCAGGGTATAATAAACAATATTTTATTAAAATTCGTTAGCGTGGTCTTATCTGATCATACTAGTTGCTTTCGAATCACCAAAACTTGGATAATGGCGAATCGAACAAGTAACTAACACCAGTCAAAAATCACTGACAAAAACTAATAGAGAAGTTTAATACTAGATAACCACTCATTCTCTACTACATATTAGAATCATATGAAACTGGAAGTATTTTTTTCTCTGAAGAGAGGAAGTGAGCAAAGATCATAAATTGATCCTCACTCTTAAAATATTTAGTAAAAATACTCGCTTTGACATAATTATAGTAAAATTAAAAATACTCTTTAAGGTTGAGATTTTTAATCCAACGACTTTTATTGCGGCTTAATCGTATGTAAACGAAGTTAAGGATTCTTTTGGTTGGAACCTTGATGAACTTACAATCATATTATATAGTTCTGCTTATCGCTTGGCGCTCAAAAGCGTAATTCATTTCTATACATTGCGACATTGTAATAAATCAAAAATATCAACATTTTTTATACCCTGAATTAATACTGACTAGTAATGTGTAGTAATTATATATGTAATCACAATGTAATGCGTCTTCAAAACTTGGTTTCGAGTACGTACCCACCACCTAAATTATTTACATTATCTCTCCAATTTATGTTTCAAAAGTATAGACAAAATCAAATTTGTATGCACTTAGAAAGTATTTAAATACACGTATTCAAACAATTACCGCTGAATTTTCGTGTCAAAAGATTTCCTCTCAATCGTGCTTCAACCACTACAGTCTCTTCAGTTGCGACTTGTTATCCACCACTGTTGGGTTGTATTTTTCAGTTCGTCATTAACTTTACTTGTTTTTAGAATGTATCTCATAGATACACGCACACATACAAACTTACGCTTTGTACGCCTTTTGCTCGAAGTCAAATGGCTGTCTGAGTGTGTGTGTATTTTTCCACAAAGCGCTCATTTATATTTACTCTCACGCTTGAGATGGTAATCATTGCTCAGCGCTTGCGATCATTACGTACTTTCTAAACATTGTGTACACTGAGAAAAATCATTTTCTTTAATGAGTTGTGTTTTTTATAATTACGGAATTTGTTTTTTGTTCCAGTGTTTGAGTATATATCTCTTATAAAAAATTGAATTTATTTAATTTTTTTTTTAATTTTTAATTATTTATTGCTTTTCCATTTCAATACCTATTGGCCACGCAATCCATGAGTTCAAAGGCTTTATCAAGCTGCTGAGCGCGAATTTTCCAGCAGCTTGGAAAATATAGAAATATATAGAGAGCGTACAAATAAATATGTTTGAGCCCAAATCACCGATCACCCAACTACCCAGCGCATATGAGAGTACATAGTGTTGGTGACCAGCGTATAATGAGTGACCAGATACTGAGCCGTACTCCACTCGACTAGTCTCGTGCTTGGCACATCGTATATACCAAGTGCAACTACTTGAATACATAAGTTGTTTGTAGTATATATATATACATATAGTATTACACTCACAACAAAATATGCCCAAAGTGTACACATTTGTTGTGCGGGGTGTGGAAAATTGTACGGGGATAACAAAATAGTGAGGGAAAAAGATCGATTGTTTGTATGCCACGCTATGCCAGTACGTAATGTACGTAGTAATGTGTACGAGTATACATACGTAAAATTACAGTACGTTGTAGTTTGAATGTATTGCCCTCGTCGGTCTTTTGATTGTTTTCCATACCGTTTTTGTTGTTGTTTTTTTTTTTTTGTATTTTTCATTTTGTGTTTTAAAATCTACGGGGTTCGGGTTGCCAACGGACACTTTGTAGCTGCACCAATTCAAAACTAGAGTTTAGTCTTATAAGAGTGATGTTGGTGTGTAGATCGCGTTTCGCTGCGAGTGCGCCGACGAATCAAAGTTTCAACTTAAACTCGACTTAAATGTCGCACTAATTAAATGCAAAAATGAATTAAATTAATTTAGAAAAAAAACATTATTTTCAATAAAATTTTTGTGGAATTACATTAATAAAATTTAAATTTTTTAAAACAAAAAGCAAAAAAACTTAGTGTTGAAAAAAGTTTGTGCTAAGAATATCAAGCCTACAACGCAAGCTTAAATCAACGTTCTTCAAACACTTCTGGCTTATTTTTCAAGCTTCTATAAAGCTTCGTTGAAAAAAGAAACGTTTCACATAAGTGTAAAGTAATAAATTAAAATTTCGAATTGGACATGCTAAGTGTTAGCAATATACAAAATTAAGTCTACGGTGTACAAAAAAAGCAATATTTTAAATGATTTTTGATTCTTAATAAAAAGAATACGAGTATAAGCGCTGTGTAGATTGAAGGCCTCTCGCTGTGCCCTTTTATGCACGTTTATTCGCCTGTTGTTTGCCATTTCTAATCAAGATAATTGTTTTTCGCAATTTTTGATACGTTTTTAATTTAATAAATAAATAACAACAACAACAACGACAATAATAACAACAAAAAGCTGATGCACGTCAACCGACAAATAACACAAAGAATTCTAAAAAAAACTAAAATACAATAAAACGCTATATAGAAAAACAACAACAATCAGCAAATAAATGAAAAAATCAACACGAAAAGCAAAAGCAACAAGAATCAAAATGTAAAAGGCCAGAAAATACCAGTACATTTGAGTGTAGAGAAATTTACCGCCTTTTATGTGTGTATGCGTAAGCGAAGCCAGCGCATACCACTACAAGCGCACCACTCGTGCTGAGCGGAGACGATCAACCAACCAACCACCACCACCACCATTGCAATGCACGCCATTATGGAATCACAAAAGCAGCACAGAAACACAACAAGAAAAAAAAAAACAAGAAAATTAAAAGAATATCGTAGAGAACCAAGCGACAGTAGTATGAATTGAGAAAGAGTCACGCTGGAAGACTGTCTCCAAAATGCACCAACACATGCGTAGTAGTCACAGTAAAACCCTGTATGTATTTGTATTACTTATTGTTGGTTGGTGCGTGCGATCCACGAATTTCACAGACACCGGTATGTCAGCTGCCATTTGCTTTGATAGCTACATATTTTTTCAATTTGCCGAAAATCACAAGGTTTGCATGCGAGGCGTTTTGAAACAACTGCAAAGAGTTGTCGTCTACAACTACAACGCGTTCGCTTGATGGCGTAATTTGAAGATTGGAAATGAAAAAGTATAAATTTCGGCTCACAGGCGTTAGACCATCTGAAAAATATAAATTTCGAGGCATTTTTTCTATACACCGAAGGCTTGTGGTAATGACAAACATTATTTTCTGATTTAACGCTTCAATGCAACGCTTCGAAGACACTGCGACAGCCGGCTTGTAAACACACACACACAGAAAGGTGAATGTGTGTGTGTGCTAAGCTATGCCTGTATGTGTTGTTCCTCACTCAGCAACAATCATCAACAATAATGTCCACAACATCATTATATTCTTCATCATCATGATCATCAACAATGCCAGCGTCATCATCATTGGCAGCGACAGCGACAGCGACAGCGACAACAGCGTTGTTTGTATATAGCCATAGCCATCACCGCCGCTACACTTGGCTCCACCGCACGCCGTGCGTCCATCAGTAAGTCCACAATCTTTTCTCACACTGCCGGGTGACCGCAACAACGACGATCGTCACGAAAACACCAACAACAAAACAATAGCAAAATAAATGAACGCCACGAAAATAGTGCTAGCTGGCAACTCTGTTTGTGCATGTGTATACAAAATGTACATGTATTTGTGCGTGTAGGTATATAAAAATGCGTTAAGTATGTAAATGTAAGTCCATTATTTATTTCGGCTTTGATATATTACTTTATTCTACATATTGTGTGAAATAATCATTTTTAATTTTATTTGCTTGTGTCTGATTTTCTTATTTCATTCAACTGATTTGCAAATATCAGCAATTATAAATTTATTTTTATACAGATTTTTTTTTTTATTTACTTGGCTTTTCATTATTTCGTGCGCGTTTTCAGATAATTATAATTAAATTGTGTGTACTTATATACCTATGCATTTATGTATTGTATATATATGAACGTGTTGATATTACGAAATTTAAAATCAAAATATTTAACGTCCGTTCAGCGTTTGAATCTTCTACATTTAAAAAAAAAATGTATATACATTCATACACACTGAAGGTATATAACTGCAATTTGCATATACAAAGTGCTTACGAGCAATTTTTTTTTTACCCAGTCGAAAGTAGATCAGTGAATTGCAATAGAGAAATTGAGTAGCAGTGCAAAAAAACTGTTTTAAATGCATATATTGCAATAAACTCTACGAAAACTGAGTAGCTTACAGCAATTCTAAAAAAAAGTGTTGATTTTGCAATTCTTACATTATTCCGCAATTCTACAGACACTTAAAAAAATTTGCTTTAATATTGATTACAAAAATATTTAATTGCGAAATTTTATTATTAATATTGGAGTTCAATAAACGTTTGAAATTTTGACTGTGTTCCCAAAAAAATATGATTACTAATCTGTTTGAGTATTTTTTTTATTGGAAGATAATTTTATATGCTGTGCTAATTTGGAAGTGCAAAGTTTTATAAAAAAAACTTGTAAGTTAATAAAATAATTGCTTTATTGCACTTTAAAGTATAAAATTTTAATAAAAAGTATTTTAGTTAAAACAAATTGTTAATTAATTAATTTTGAACCTAATTACAATAGATTTGCTGTATATAAAACCTAATATTGATTAATTGAAATATTTTAGAGTTTAAAATGTGAATTTATAAACTGTGAAAAAATTGCAAAAATATATTTTACAGGTATACTAGTTTTATTGGAACTTATTTTTAAAATCAATAATAAATATACAAATCAATTAGTAATTTATCGCAGTTCACTTTACGAAATAAAAAATTACAAAAATCAAAAAAGTTTGAAACCTGTTAGTTCACCGCCTGAGAACTCTAAATATTTACTTGTTGACAAGCATAAATTAGACTAATAGGTTTTCAGAGGCAATTAGCAATATTTCTATATTAATATTTTTTAATTTCATTCGTTCAAAGTTGTAGGTTTTTTGTTGAGTTTCGATACAAAAATATTTTCATTGTTTAAGTTAATGTTTATTCCATTTATTTATTTAATTCTATTTATTTAACTTTTTTTAATTTTTTTTTATTTTTTATTTATTTTTTTTACTTATATTTTATATTTATTTTATCATATTTTATTTTATTTTGTTTTATTTTATATTTATTTAATTTAATCTATTTTATTTAATTTAATTTTATATTTACTTTATTTTTTATATTATTTAATTTAATTTATTTTATTTTAGTTTATTTTATTTTATATTTATATTTATTTTATTTTTTTTATTTTATTTTATTTTATTTTATTTTATTTTAGTTTATTTTATTTTATATTTATTTTATTTTATTTATTTTGTTTTATTTAATTTAATTTAATTTATATTTATTTAATTTTATTTTATTGTATATTACATCCCATAATTAATTTTAAATTTAATTACCTTATTAAACATTAATTTAATCTATTTTATTTAATTTAATTGAATTGAATTGAATTTAATTTCATTTAATTTAATTTAATTTAATTTTTTTATTTTATTTTATTTTATTTTAGTTTATTTTATTTTATTTTATTTTATTTTATTTTATTTATTTTGTTTTTTATTTTATTTTGTTTTATTTAATTTAATTTAATTTAATTTATATTTATTTTATTTAATTTTATTTTATTTTTACATCCCATAATTAGTTTTAAATTTAATTACCTTTTTAAACATTCATAAAATTGGCGATTGCTTTAAATATTTATTTGAGCTAGCAATCTAGCCTCATTTGCTATTTTTAGTTGTCTTTTTTTCGTTTGTCTCTGTTTGCCCTATTTCAGTTAGTTTAGTTTTTGTATAAAAATAAACACATTTAAATACATACTCACATACGACACACATCTATGGTGAGCATGTATAATATTTACTGATAACAAAAACAGCGGTTCTAAAACACTCAAATTTGTTATCACAAGCAAATAATGTCGCATTTAATAAAATTACTTTGTTTGAATGCCTTTGCCTTTCAGCGAAAAGGGCGTACATTTTGCCGCTATCTTTGCACAACTGCCACATGAAGTGGTTTCACTTTTCATAATTGTAAATCATAGCAACATACAAGTAGATTATGTATAAATATGTATATGTATTTATGTATATGTACATATGTGTGTGAAAAAAAGCAAAAACAAACAAAAGGACAGACAACTTATGCATATATGTATAGATAGTTATATGTAAGTTATTTGTTTACCTAGTTTATTTAAAGCTCAATAACATTCAATTTGTAGTAAAACAAAAAAATAAGACAAAATAATAAATAATCTCGTTCAAAGGCAACTTAAGGTGAAAAACATGTTTAAAAATTCTGAAAAAGCTATTATAAGCATTAGAATACATTTTGCGTACGAAATAATGAAAAGCTGTAAATTTAATTCTTTTAATTAAATACTTACATATAATTATGAATTAATTAATCTGAACAAATAAATATAAAATTTATATATTTTTAACAGCATAATAATTTTAAACAAAACATTTTATTTAGAAAAAATTTCTAAATCCTCTTGATTAATAATGTAAAAATGTGAAAAAGTGTGTGATCTATTTCATCAATTTTATACTGTGCTACGAAAATCGAGTTATTGCTGCTGTTTTTAGTGGGTGAGGGTCCAGTGTTTTCACATTTCTTTGTTATTATTGTGACTAGATCCACACTCATTAAAAACGGTAGTTGTAGCGTATTTCGAGAGGTTAATGAACGCTTTTAACTAGCGTTTATACTGTGCTTTTAATTTTGATTTTGAAATGTTGGCAATTTAATAATTATGAATATTATTTTTATTTTTCAAACATACATATATTATTGTTGGCAACCCTGATATGATGACTTTTGTAGAAATTATAGATTTTTCAACTTTTTTTATTTTTTTGTTTTTCTTCATAAAAGTTAATCGTTATTTTAGTATTTTTACTCGGCATTTATAGTTAGTGGATGCTCTTTGTCTATGTTGACTATGGTTTTGTTAGTCACTCGCTTTTGTCGGTTGTTTTAAAACCATCATTTTGCCATTAACACACTGAAATGTGTAATTTACTTGGCGTCAATTCCGACTTTGCTACCGTTTGCGGTGTTAAAGCTTCCCTCATACAATTCTACTACATTTAGAATTTTTTTTTCGTGCTCTATTCAGAATTTTGCAGCTGCCAATTTGGCTTCCAGGTGTTGTCAAGCTACAGTGGTGACTATATATCAGCGCAAATTGTTTCTTTGGGGCATATTTTTGTATGAAAATTTATTCTTTAAGAGTTGGTTTAGGAAACTTTTCGTTTTACATTATTTTAGAATGCCTTATCAACAGTTTTAAATATTTTTTGGAGAATACTTACTTGAGTATTTCTCCAATTATTTAAAAAATCTTATAAATTTATTAAATTCCTTTATAAGCTTATCAATCTATAAGCATTTTTTTGTGTATAAAGCCTCGTTGTTTTCATAGACTAATTCTATATTTGTTATTCTAAAAGTATATGTGTTTACTTATTACTTAGCAATGGCATATATTTTTCTAGTTTCCGAATTAATTTCCTGTTTTTTTATTTACTTATATATTTACATACACTTAAGCTAAAATTTAGCTTATATCTGCAAACTAGTTTTCGCTGATACTACGCGTTTCTATAACATACGATAAATTATATTTAAAACGCAATTATTTTGTTATTTTGCTATCCATAAAAAAATAGATTTATGTTTGAACACATGTAATTTTTATGATTTTTTAATTTGCCATTCCGCTTGTTACTCATTTGTAGCTCAGCCCCAGACAAAGACTTTCCGACTTCTTCTCCACTTCTACGCATAAATTCTTAGCTAAATGTTATTGACATTTTCGCTTGAACTACGACTACTTACGCATAACGGACTGGCGTAGTGTCTGTAGTGTAATTTTTGCTTAAGAAGTTTCACCTCATAACACCGCCTATATTATCTTGGCTCATATTTGTAGGTTGTTGTTATTTCAAATTTACTATCTGCATGCCTAATTTTCCAAATTACTCATGCTTAAGCTATGCACGACGCGCGTACTTGCGTGTGTGTGCGGCAAGACGTTCAAGGGTCAGCGCACACGTTCGCGTCTGAGCTCAACTTAAGTCGTCGCGTCGCGGTTTCTTCGCCTCAGCTGAGTCTTTAGTGCCGCAACAACAGCTTGCTTTTATTATGGTACAAGTTCAAATATACATATTATTATTGCTACTAATTGGGATCATTGGCCATGCGTATGCTTTCAATGCGTTGCCTTTTCAAAGTCGCAAACTCCACTTAGCTTGAGCTGTTGTTGTTTTTGTGGCTGTGCGCGTGTTGATCGTGCAGAAGGCACTGTGTATTTCCATTTTACTGTCTCATACGATTTTTTCTTTTGTACATTTTCCGCCCAATCGAGTATGCTATGCGTTTGTTTTATCGTAAAGTCATAGACACACATGCAGATTATATATGTATGTATGTATATGCTGTATATGTACATATATTTCGCATTACTATATAATATTTTCTCGCTTATAATTTCGCCGTCATTAGTAGCACGACTAACAGTCGCCAAATGTCAGTTGATGCTGCTGCACATTAGTGGCTTCGTGCCGCGCCATGCCATGCCATTCTCCCAACTGCTGAGCATGCGTGCGCCTTCCGTGTGCGTGCATTAAGCGTTGCGCAAAAATACTTTATGACTACACAGTTGTAGCTTTAACTTCCGCAGCATCTTCAGCGCAAAATTCAGTATGTATGTATATAAAAAATTATAGTTGGCATTTGCATTTATAAAAGCATGCAGTTCTCACCAACAAATTGTTTCCTAACGGTTAGTGCCATCCAAAGAGTTCGTAAAGCTTTTACCTTACTTTACAACACTTTATTTTAATCAAGTCGATTAAATAATCGAACAAATTATAGTATTTCTTTTTTATGTGTGTATTCTTTTACCATTCGCTTATCAAAAACATTTTAATAAAATGTGGAATCACGATTCTCTGAAACCGAATTCTTGGAAAACCTTTGAGAAGTGATAAGCATTCATTTGAAAATATCGTTAGACATTTTTAAATTTATTTCAGTTTCAAGTTGAACTTTGATAGGAAGCTTACAAAAACCTCGGAAATAATCACGTTTTTGTCTCAAAAATATTCTAAAAAAAATAGAACTTTTGAAATGAAGTTTTCTTAGAAAGACATAACCTTATTAGACAATAGCTCATCCAACTATCAGAAGATTGGCTGATTGATTCGTGGTTCGGAATAAATACATTTAAGAAGTGTTTCTAAATATTTATAATCGATCAGCAACTTCTTATTTATAATATTGACTGATTAAGAAGCCTATTAGACCCCTCTATCCAAACGTTTCCTCTTAATCGCTTCGTGGTTCGGAACTTAATTCACTTAAGAAATATTTCCAAACATATATAATCGACAAGCAGCTGCTTATTTATAATATTCGCTGATTAAGAGGTCTATTAGACCCCTCTATCCAAGCGTTTCCTTTCAACATTATCTACTTTTAGGCGTAGACGCTAAATTTTTATATCTAATATTATAAAATCGTAGATAATTTAAACACATATTTTATTGACCACTTCGAAACAAGGTTCAAGGGTGTTGCAAGACGTTATTTTTAGAGTTTTTAAAGCGTGTTAAATTTATCAATTTACAACACGTTTCGTTCTAAAAATATACCAACCTATTAATTTTTTTCACTTTGAACTCCAATATGAAATACAAGATTGCCATATGTGTTCAATTATTGTACAAAAGTACGAACTGACATTACTACTCTAAAGATAATTTAACATAGGGATAAGTACATAATGGTCGCTACATACAAACATGCATACATACATACATACATACATCCAAGTGATCGTTTCTTCTTTTAATCTTTGTGCTGCCTTTTCACTTTGAATTCTTTTCAATTGAATTTTATGCCTTTCTACTCATCTCAAGTGCGCTAAGTTCGACTTTGCCTTATACTCGTAGAGTAGAAACGCACGAGTGCTCAACAATTGCAAGGATGTTGTTATGTATGAGTGTATGTAAGCACACACATACATACATACAAACGTACTATGCGCATATATGTATATCTGTAATCCTATGCGTTTATATCGCATTGAATAAGTGAGTCCACATTGTTCCTAAATATAATGATTTTCTGTTATTACTATGTACATATCTACACTCACATATTGACACAGCGTGGATACGCATATGCTTCGCTGGAGTATGTACAGAAGTACAATACGGTCAGTAAGCGGCTTGGCTGTTTCACTTTGAAAAGAAAAAACAAGATTTATGAGTTCTTTCGTTTTTACTTTTGTACAGCACCGCTGCATACTGGTATCTTATATACTTACATATGTACTTATGGTACATTATTGTGCATTATTGATGGCCATATCTGTAGGCACATTATAAAAATATTTTATATATGTATATGTATAAATGTGTGTGTGTATATATGTATTTATATTTTTATGCCGGTTACGCATTTATCCCTTCATATATTTGTATCTATATATACATATATTGTACGATACACAGGCATTCACTTATCTACGTTTATTTGAAGTCATACCTTTTCTTCTCCGCTCATTCTTCTTTAATTTCTTTTATTTGCTTCCTTATGATTTTGTAATATTGCATTATTATTTGCTGAGATCTTTACGCGCGTTGTCTCTTTTAAAGGCATGCATATGTATGAATTATTACTATATACATATATATTTTATGCTTATGTATGTGTATATAAGTGAGTTTTTTCGGTTCATTATCTTATGCGCGTGTCTCTCTGTCTGCGTATCTTTGAGTGTTTGAATTGCACATCGATTGTTTGACTCACTGATCAAGCGATCAAGCGTCCGACTGATAGCTGACAACTTTTGTCAGTTCAATGTATTGTCTACTTGCTCTGCTCCCTCCTCACCTTTTTGTAAAGCTAGATTAATTTTCTGCTTTCTTTGTTGTCTGTTACATTTTACCTATGTATATTTTTGTTGTTGGTATTGCTGTTTATTTACGAGTTTTATCTTCTTGTAGACAGAGACGTACACAGTACAAGCTAACATATGAGTTTGTATGAATTGCTTTGTGTCATTAAAGTCCACATTACATACAGACATTGTGGAGATTGATTACTTTTCCTCATTTTTCTATGCGCCTTGTATCTTTGCTGCTTACACTTTTAATGCATTTCATTAAAATTTCAAATAAGCACACTTTTTGTTCCAATTTTGTTTTATTTTTTTTATTTTTCTTTACTTTTTTATTTTTTCCATTATTATATTTATTACTTTTTTTGTTTTATTTTTTATATTTTTTTTATTTTTTTTTTTATTTTTCTTTACTTTTTTAATTTTTTCTTTATGTTTTTATTAGTTTCTTATTTAATTTTTTATAATTTTTCTTATTTAATTTTTTATAATTTTTTTATATATTTTTTTTTAATTT